>NW_026871945.1:407500-707500 GCF_033458585.1 Syngnathus typhle | reverse complement strand
AATCCGTATTACAGGTAATATTTTATTTCACAACACTTTGCTTTGTTCCTTTCTTCTCTGCTGTTCACTTCAAACACGCTCCATGCGACCGCAATGCTCTCGTATCAGACGCTTGCTCGATCACCTGCTCGTTTGCTGTCTGTCACAATGTACTCTACACAAATCCGAAACATTTGTTGCGGCTCCGAGTCACGACGCGGGGCAAGTTTTGGTTTCCAAGGGTGTTTTTATTCCTCTTCAACGTCTCTCCCATACAGAGCCGCCTTTTTCACGTCCGGACGCCTTTTTCACATGCGCGCACGGAGCGCGGTGGTGCGTTTAGGGGCAGTCGGAGAAATCAACGCCAACAAAAAAAATTACATCCAGCCTAGTTAAGACCATACCAAAGACTATAAAAATGGGACCCATTGCCTCCCTGCGTGTGTGACGATCATTGGGACTTAAAAAAAAAAAAAAAAATCATAAAAATTGGGTGCGCATTATACATGGGTACAGGCTTTTTTCCAGCATCAGCATGCCATTTCTAGGGTGCGTATTATACATGGGGGCGCACTGTACACGGAAAAAGACGGTATAAGTAAATCGTAAATCTACATTCTGGTTTACATAGTTCACGCCAGAAGACGCAACACGTCCACTGACTGATAAGTCGATGCACAGGAAGGCAGTTCACTCATTGTCTCATTCGCGAACGTGAAAGCCAGGATTCGTTCCCTCACTGTTCTGTTCTCGCCGTTAACTGGGAATGCGAATCACTCAGTGAGTGATTCACTCAGTGAGTGATTCACTCAGTGAGTGATTCACTCACTCACAGATTTGTTTGTTGTGAACGGGAAATGCAATTCACGACTCGTTCGTGAACAGCAAGTTACGTCACTGAATCGTGAAGTCCCCCCTCCATCCAACGCTCGCTGGCACTGCTGATTGGTCTGCACGAGTGAGTGACAGACAGCAATGCTGCTAAAACCATTTACAGCCGACACACGTTATGCTGACATTGATGTTTTAATTTTGTATTTGGCTTGTAGTTGATGGTGTTATTATACCGAATGTGAAAAACCCCCGTTATGCCGACATTTGTTAATTTGGGGGGCACCAACTCATATAACAACGTAAAACACATATATATATATATATATATATATATATATATATATATAATATATATATATATATATATATATATATATATATTATATATATATAATATATATATATATATATATATATACATACATATATATATATATATATATATATATATATATATATATATATATATATATATAGTCATATAAAGCTGTTAACCAAATGTCAGATTTTTATGATTTAATAGGTGAGTATAAAAACAAGGAATAAAAAACTAGATAAGTTTTAACATAAATGTTTATTAAATAATAATAATAATAATAATAATAATAATAATAATAATAATAATAATAATAATAATAGGCGGCTCGGTGACGCACTGGGTAGCACGTCCGCCTCACAGGAGGGTGCGGGTTCGATTCCGCCTCCGGCCCTCCCTGTGTGGAGTTTGCATGCTCTCCCCGGGCCTGCGTGGGTTTTCTCCAGGCGCTCCGGTTTCCTCCCACATCCCAAAAGCATGCTTGGTAGGCCGATTGAAGACTCCAAATTGTCCCTAGGTATGAGTGCGAGTGCAAATGGTTGTTTGTGTGCCCTGCGATTGGCTGGCAACCGGTTCAGGGTGTCCCCCGCCTACTGCCCGATGACGGCTGGGATAGGCTCCAGCACGCCTGCGACCCCCGTGGGGACTAAGCGGTTCAGAAAATGGATGGATGGATAATAATAATAATAATAATAATAATAATAATAAATTCACGACTCGTTTGAGAACGGGAAACTACGTGAAAGTCCCTCCTCCATCTAACGCTCGCTGGCGCTGCTGATTGGTCTTCACGAGTGAGTGAGTGAGTGAGTGAGTGAGTGAGTGAGTGAGTGAGTGAGTGAGTGAGTGAGTGAGTGAGTGAGTGAGTGAGTGAGTGAGTGAGTGAGTGAGTGAGTGAGTGAGTGGGTGGGTGTATGGTTGAGTGAGAATGGGTGTGTGGGTGAGTGAGTGAGTGAGTGAGTGAGTGAGTGAGTGAGTGAGTGAGTGAGTGAGTGAGTGAGTGAGTGAGTGAGTGAGTGAGTGAGTGAGTGACAGACAGCATTGCTGCTATGCTATTGCCAGCCGACACACGTTATGCCGACATTGATATTTTAATTTTGTACCAATGTGTTTATGTTTGTGTTTGAATAAAAGGTTGAAAAAAATATGCACAAGAAGGCATTTCACTCATTGACTCGTTCGCGAACGGGAAAGCCAGGATTCGTTCCCTCACTGATCCGTTCTCGCGGTGAACTGGAAACGCGAATCACTCAGTGAGTAATTCACTTAGTGTGTGAGTCACTCAGTGTGTGAGTCACTCAGTGAGTGAGTCACTCAGTGAGTGAGTCACTCAGTGAGTGATTTGTTCACTCAGTGAGTGATTTGTTCACTCAGTGAGTGATTTGTTCACTCAGTGAGTGATGTGTTCACTCAGTGAGTGATGTGTTCACTCAGTGAGTGATGTGTTCACTCAGTGAGTGATTTGTTCACTCACAGATTCGTTCGTTGGTCAACGGGCAATGCAATTCACGACTCGTTCGTGAACGGAAAGTTACATCATGTTCTCGTTCACTGAAATGATTCGTCCGTTTTGGACGAATCATTCACTCACGAGCCAACACTAGTACGTGAGCTGTGCGTGAAGGTGAACAGCGCGAAGTAATGCTGCCCTCAAAATGTGTGCTGACGCTACGAAAATGAACATTGACAAGGAGTGCCGTGTTTTCATCAAGACATGGACTGACAAGTATTTCTTTACAGAAATGAAAAGCCGTGTGCCTGATTTGTGGTACACAGGCCGCTGTGTTTAAAGAATATAATTTGAATCGCCAAGCATGGGGGAAAATACAGAAATCTGTCTGATAAAGAGCGTGCAACAGAGGCTGATGCATTGCTAGCAAAAGATGCAGCGGTCAGGACGAGTTTTTTCCTTTCCCATAAAATTGCCAGAAAAAGTAAGCCATTTACTGACGGAGAGTTTATTAAGGAGTGCTTATTGGACTCTGTTGCACTGATATGCCCGGAGAAAAAGAGTGTATTTGAGAATGTGTCACTTTTTTTTTATTTGACCTATATACACCACAATTTCACATAGCTTGATATAAATAAAAACATAATAATTGTATTCTTTTAATTACAAGGTACAACAACAATTTTAGTAATTTTTAGCAGTTTCTTAGTAATAATTTTACTCGTTCTAAGTGTTAGCTCGTGAGTGAACGATTCGTTCATAAGAAGACTTTACGAGTCAGTGACGTAATTTCCCGTCACGAACGAGTCAGTGACGCAACTTCCCGTTCACGACCGGGTCAGTGTGTAAGTGTTGTATTATAGAAAAAAAAGTGTCAATTACCCTAGCCAATTATTATTATATACAATAATTGTGTGTGTGGGGGGGGGGGGGGGGGGTAGTTGTATTTTTAATGTGTATGGGTTGTTTCCACGGGATTTTGTAAAAAAAAAAAAACATAAAAAAAAAAAAACGGATCAGTGTGTGTGGGGGCGAGGACGATTCGTTTGAACGAATCTTTTGAGTGAACTGCTTCTAAAGATTCAGTTCACCTAAAAGAGCTGGATCGCACATCACTAACTTGGGAAGTTACGTAATTTTCTTCTTCGTTTTGTTTTACGGCGAGCTTCAATGGGCATTACCGACACCTACTGGTCATTTTTAACATACATAATTTTTTTGTGTATCAATAAATGTACATTAAATACTCGGTGGCCGATGGCTGGCCCAGAGAAGGAACACTCCAGTGACACACGGCTTATTGGGAAAAGATTTTATTCAACCGATGTCAGAGTGGTCTCTCCAAAAATTTGAGTGGCCCCAAAAGCAAAGATGTTAGCAGCCCCCCCTTCCTGACAGACAAGCCTATCTGCCCAGCCCGTTGATGTCAAGGCTTGGAGTAACAGCTGTCGTTCACGTCTCAGTCTACTTGCTGCTTTCGATGCCCTAAAAAGGGCATGAACTAGGGTCTTCCTGGTCACAAACAAATGGCCCTTCCATATTCTAAGTACCTACACATTACTGAAACGAAAGCCTCACTGCCCAGCAAAAATAGCTTATGGTTGAACATTGAAATAGTTTACCACCTAAGGCAAGATACAAAGACGCATAGAATCCAAATTTTACTACAATACATTTATTAAATAAATAAATGGTTGCTGCTTAAACTTAAAGGGCATTTCTTATGACTGAGGACCTTGTTTTCTAATACAAAAACAGAAATTGGCCTTTTTACAGACAAAAGCATGTCCTTTTTCAAACCAGAATGGCAGAAACTCATACAAAAACAACAAATGGCATTCCTTTTTAGCTGTGGTCTAATCAGTAGGAGATTTTTTTTTAAAATATAAAAGCAGTATCTATCCCTTCTCATAGTCCAGTCTGCTTCTTTTCTCATCCATCACATTCCCAGCAGTATAAAACAAGTTGTTTTTGCTTATCAAGCAGAGTGCGAATGTGTGTTGCAATAACTACAGAACTTGTAAACAAGTACCTGAAAAGTAGTAAAAGTTTGCCGTATGCCCCAGACTTTAGTCTGCGAGGACAGTGCAGGGCTGACATCACCAAGTAAAGACCCTGTTGTTTTCTTGGATTGAGCAGTTTAGCGAGGAGTGAGCAGGAATGCTTCAAGATGAGTAAATGGAAGAAAACTCCACTCCGGTTTTTGGTGAGGAATTAGCATTTTAGCTAAAATGCAGTTCAAATGCAGGTCAAGCAACCTACTCAGAGACTGAATACAGCCAAGAAGTTTATCAGACTGATAAGAGTTAAGAGCTGGCTACATTCCTGTGTTGCAAAATAGCTAGAAAACAAACAGCACAGGCAAGTTCATTCTTATCCATTTTTTTCAGAATGCAGCTTGAAAGTTCGTGAACCCTTTAGCATGCATTAGCATTGTGGACAGTATTCATACATACAAATAGGACCATACATATTAGGATATCTGCAATATTCCCATTTAATTGGCTCAAAACATCACAGTGGATTTGAAATGAAACGAACAAGATGCACTTCAATTGAAGATGTTCAGCTTTAATCTGGTGGTATGTATCCAAATCAGGTGAATAGTGTAAATAATACAACATTTTGTAATTATGTTTCTCGCTTTTTAAGGACTTGATCATTTTATTCCTAAAAATGACAATGTTGATAACACACAGTGACTTGGATAAGTAACTTCATTCTGACTCCCGGTCTGGAACAAGTAACATGTTAGAACACGCATCATCAGAAAAGTGGTCATATCAGATTAACATGTACTGCACTGGCACTGGTTCTGGTAGATCTTATCAGAGTTTTCTTTTTCTGTTTGGGGCCAGTCAGAGCATTCTTTTTGCAGCATGTTTGTGCGTGTTTTGTTCGATTCCTTCATGGCAGATGAAGTAATAGAGGCATTTGATCCCTTTATTTTTAAAGTTAAAAAGTTAAAGTCCCAATGATCGTCACACACACATCTGGGTGTCTTCTGCATTTAACCCATCCCCGTGTGAATTTGATCCATCCCCTGGGGGAAAGGGGAGCAGTGAGCAGCAGCGGTGCCACGCTCAGGAATCATTTGGTGATCTAACCCCCCAATTCCAACCCTTAATGCTGAGTGCCAAGCAGGGAGGCAATGGGTCCCATTTTCATAGTCTTTGGTATGACCCGGCTGGGGTTTGAACCCACAACCTTCCAGTCTCAGGGCGGACACTATACCACTAGGCCACTGAGAAGGCTTTTTCTTCTTCTATCAGAACTGATGGTTAGGGGTTTTATGTTAAAGATACTGGCTTTTTTAAAGAAAAATATTGAGGGTCAAGTTTTGTATACTCATGAGAAACATCACAGATGAAAGGAACAACGATGTTTCGGTGTGAAGGCAGATCATACACACCCATTTCTCAGTGGTATTCCAGCATACAAAAATACATGCCCACATTCTTGGGCAAGTTGAAACACTTTGGACCAAGTTTCAGACAGTGGGAAATTCAGTCGTCAGTTTATTGTTGCTGTATTTGACATTGTTTTTGCTACTGATTTATGACGAATGAAGATTTTACATGACACAAACTACAGGGTGGTGAAGGTGTTTTCTTCAGTGGTTCCTGCGTGGCTTTCACTCTAGTGGCAGCACAAGATCGGGTTCTTGTGCTCCCCGCGTTTTCTGTGCTTGGCCACTCATAGTAACTTGGTGCCTGTGTCTGTGGGGCTTTCGTAGTTGGGTTGGAATGTGCTAAGCATCTTACTGCTCTCGTTAGAGGTTGAATGCAATTATATATCTGCACGATAAATCGACACCCACTGCAATAACGTCCATCATTTCCACAATTGGTGTGACACCTGCTCTATGCATGGATCTCACGATTAAAAAGTAATTTGATTTTTATTTTTTTTCTTACTAGGCTCAGTTCTGTAAATTTACAGGCATAGGCAATGAACATTTCTGCTCCAGGACAAAATAAAAGGCACATTTCGTTCCTCATTAATTTAATTTTTTTTTCCTAGCCAGTTTTGACAAACCATAAATGAACATGCAGGCCATTACAGGTAAAAAAAATCTGAATTTCTCTGTGATTGGCTGGCTCCTGGGTATCCCGATTCTTGCTCAAATTCATCTACAGCAGACTCCATCTCAACTGTGATTCCAAATAATGCAAAAGAAATGCAGACTATATGATTTTATAAAAGCTCTCATGCTACTTTTTTTTAATTATTTAATCATCTTTGATGTCATTTTACCTGGATTGCATTGATAATTTGGGTTGAAAAATAAACCAGCATGCCCTTTTACAAGATACATATTTTGGTCAAAGTCACCTGGCAGATTGAGACGAGGATTTCTTATTAATATTTTCAAGTTTACCTCAGTTTACTGTTCCGCCCAACCGTACTCCCACGGACACATGCTCACCAAATGTTTATTCACTTTCTTTGTTATCACACATACCAAAGACGAGAAAATAACCTTTGGTACCTAGATCATTCCTTATTTCATAATTAATCTTGTGTGTGTGTGTGTGTGTGTATGTGTGTGTGTGCGTGCGCGCGCGTAAGTGCGTGCATGTGTGTGTGTGCGTGCGTGTGTGTCTATCATCATGTTCGTTCTTCGCTTTCGAAGATGACCATGTGACTTCACAGTGTCTTATGTGTGCAGAGATGGCTGATGAGGCCAATCCCTGCATGGAATGACCGGTTGCAGTGGGGGCAGGTTAGGGTTGAGGGCTGGTTGGGTGGGAGAGAAGAACTGTCTTTTGTTTTGCGAAGCTGTCGTTTCCGTTCCGCTTCATGGATGCGTCGCTTTTCAAAGTCTGCAACGCCGTGCTTGACTGCAGTGCGCCAGTTTGGTCGGTGTTGGGCATTGGCCTCCCAGGTCTCTGGGTCTAGACCGCAGCTTTTGAGACTGGCCTTTAGGGTGTCCTTGTACCGCTTCCGCTGGCCGCCACGAGAGTGCTTGCCAAAGTGTAGTTCGCCGTACAGAAGCCTTTTTGGAAGGCGTTCGTCTAGCATGCGGCAGACACGAATAGCCCATCGCAGCTGGGAGCGCTTGAGGGTGGCATAGATGCTTTCCATCTCTGCCCTGTGGAGGACCTCAGTGTCTGGGATCTTGTCCTGCCATCTGATGTTCAGTAGCTTCCTGAGGCATCTCATGTGGAAGCCATTGAGCTGCTTTGCATGTCGGCTGTAGACGGTCCATGTCTCACAGGCATAGAGCAGGGAGGGGAGGACAACAGCACTGTAGACCTTGAGTTTGGTCTGCAGGCAGAGCCTTCTACGTTCCCAGACAGAGCTGCGGAGTCTGCCCAAGGCTGCACTTCCATGTGCCACCCTGTGCATGATTTCCTCATCTATATTGGCCATACGGGACAGGGTGCTACCTAGGTAGACGAACTTGGTGAGGCCAAAGTCAGAGCATGCTGTGGCAAAGATGTCCATGCTCAGTTGCATTTCCATCTGGCTGGATGCATTGAGTGCGCAGTCGTCCGCAAAGAGGAAGTCGCAGACTGTGGTCATCTGCACTCTTGTTTTAGCCTGTAGTCTCCGTAGGTTGAACAGCTTGCCATCGGTGCGGTAGCGCAGGTCTATTCCCATGTCCCTAAAACGGTATGTGTCTGTCAGCATGGCTGAGAACATCATGCTGAACAGAGTGGGTGCCAGAACACAGCCCTGCTTGAATCCAGTCCAACTCCACATTCCCTGAAGGTTTCAGGTCTTGCAGTTTACTGGCGAGCTTTTCATCCAGGGATTGCTTCACAAAGGTGTTGGCGAGCCTGGAGACATTCAAATGCTTTGGAACCTTGAAGCCTCCTAGGAGGGTGAATCTTGATGTTCAGCTTTGATACCAGGAGCGTGTGGTCAGTCCAGCACTCTGCACCACACACTCCCTTAGTGACCCTGACATCCTGTCTGTCCCTATGCCTGACGATGACATAGCCTCAATTGCGGGGAGTGTGTGTGCGTGTTTGTGTGTGCGTGTGTGTGTGAAGTCATGACTTTAAGTGAGGGTGGGTTGCGCAGTGTCAACCTCACTCTCTCGCCTGAGTCCACTTGTATCCAGTGGAAAGACAGAGTCAAGATGGCTGGAGATGGAGCCGGGTGCACTGGATGGCCTGAATACATTACGAGGTGATGCATCCAGCCCGCAGCGCTCCACAAAGCTTGCTGGTGTCGCCAATCGGCCCGTTGAACCTCTGAGGGTTTCCTCCGCGCTTCCTGCCGAGAGCCAGTCTTTGGTAGCAGTTTAACGTCGTGCTCAGGACGTTGTGCTATACATATGCATGAGCGTGTGGATAGATAGATAGATAGATAGATAGATAGATAGATAGATAGATAGATAGATAGATAGATAGATAGATAGATAGATAGATAGATAGATAGATAGATAGATAGATAGATAGATAGATAGATAGTACTATGAGGTTCCCCACAGCGTTGAAGATGAAGGTCTCCTAGACCTTTCTGACAGCATCCACCTGTTCTGTTCCCAGCATGTTTCTTCTACGTCTGCAGAGGGATCTTGATCTCTTCGAGGTAGGACTTTTTTAATCAGTTTTTTTTTAATATAGGAAACTGAGGATCTTGACTTTAATACTGCCAGTGAGCAAGATGCGACCCGTTCTGGAGTGATTATTCCACTTGTTCATTGTCCCTTGTGAGAGCAGAATATGGCTGACCTCAGGCCCACCATTGATGTAACCAGACCATCAGAGTCCCACGGGACATTTACTTAACTGTGTTAAACTATGTACAAAAGTATCTACCCTAAATGTAGACATTGTGTTTTGTGGGCTGAACAGCTGAATTCCATTAAACCAACAACAAATGAGTTTTAAATGTTTACTTGTTTTTTATTCCGACATGGATATTTGTCTTATTAATATTAAACAACACTATCAAACAAGTTTCGTTTCGTTTCGTTTATTTATTTCAAACATGTGAAAAAAGAATAAGCTTACTGTACACAATAAAAAGACATGACAAAATACATGCATATACATATATACACCTACAGACATACCTACATACATACATATACATATATACATATACAAATATACATATACATGTGTATGTTTATACATAACATATATAACATATACATGCACACAAACTACAAGCGTAGCAATAAAGATATAACCGCAAAAGAACCATAAGTCACATTCACATGTCTGAAAAGGAGTAGGAAGAAGTATAATTTATTTAATCCCACCCCCTATTTAATAATCTCTAAATACCCAGCCATAAATCATTTTGCCTCAGTTATTCCAACAAAATACTAAATTACTAAATTATCTCCCACCTGCTGCTCGCTAGACACTTAACATGTACCTACACACTATTAATACATACGTATATTTCACACACAGACACTTAACATACATACATACCTCAAATACAACACAAAAATACCTGAATGGTAGAAATAAACAAAATAAAAACAAAAAAATAAAACCAGCCTGAACAAAACAATGACAAACAGACAAACTAAACCAACAAAGAAACGTAAATCAATAATTACTAAGCACCCCATGATACTCATACACCTCATTTCTGTACCTTGTAAAAACAATTTCTTCTTTATATCTTTTTTTAAACTGATAGATGTTTGAACATTCCCTGAGCGTTTCACCAAAGTATTCCATAACTTAACTCCACATATTGAAATACAGAATGTTTTTCGATGTGTATCGATGAATCGTTACACCCCTATTGTACATGTTTAACTTGTGATTTCCAACTGATCTTATCATCTATTATCACCCCTAAAAATTTAATCTCATTCACTCTTTCAATAATAACCCCATCCATCTTTATCTCTATTTTCAAATTAGTTCTGTGATTACCAAAAAGTATTACTCTTGTTTTGCTTAGGTTTAAGGATAATTTATTGCTGTCCAGCCATACCTTTAATTTGCTTAATTCATTATTTATTAGTGTTGTTAAGGTGTGTAAATCACTACCAGAACAAAAAATATTTGTGTCATCCGCAAACAAAACCATCTTCAAAATATATGATACCTTGCATATATCATTTATATATAATATAAAAAGTTTAGGGCCCAAC
This sequence comes from Syngnathus typhle, assembly GCF_033458585.1. Lineage (NCBI taxonomy): Eukaryota > Metazoa > Chordata > Actinopteri > Syngnathiformes > Syngnathidae > Syngnathus > Syngnathus typhle. The sequence continues at coordinate 696,841 of NW_026871945.1, read as the reverse complement.
ACTGACCCCTGAGAGACGCCACAACTAATGTCCAAACACGTTGAACAAGTGTCACCCAACTTCACAAACTGCTTCCTTTTTGTTAAATAGCTCTTGATCAATTCTATGGTTTCCCCCTGATGCCATACCGATGTAATTTATTGAAGAATATTTCATGATTTATTGTGTCAAATGCCTTTTTTAGATCAATGAATATCCCAACTGTATATTGTTTTAGGTCTATTGCGTTAGTAATTTCCTCCACTGAGTCAATTAGTGCCAGTGACGTTGCTCTGTTGGATCTAAATCCATATTGACTTTCAGTGAGTACTTTATATTTATCTATAAATTTGTCCAGTCGGTTATTGAAAAGTTTTTCCAGTATTTTAGAAAATTGTGATAGTAATGATACAGGTATGTAGTTTGTGAAGTGGTGTTTGTCCCCGGTTTTATACAAAGGTATGATTTTTGCTATTTTCGTTTTATCTGGAAATATACCGGTCTGAAAGGATAGGTTACAGATGTATGTTAATGGTTTAGAGATCCCCTCAATCACTCGTTTTACGGCAATCATGTCAATGTCATCACAGTCTTTGGATGTCTTGTTTGTGCATTGGGAAACTATCTTTATGATTTCTTTCTCATCCGCTGCTTTGAGGAACATTGAGCTCAGATTCCTATCTATTAAACTATTACATTGCTCCTCAGTTGTTACTGAATCTGGGATTTGTTTGGCCAGATCAGGTCCCGTATTTACAAAGAATGTATTGAGGTTTTCAGCCACTTCTTCTCAGTATTCCTGATAATAAAATATTTAGGATAATCAATTTTTTTAGAGCCATTTTTTATTACAGTATTCATTATATTCCATATTTCTTTGGTGTTGTTTTTATTATCATTTAATATTTTACTATAGTATTCTTTTCTAGCAGCTCTTTTAATATTAGTTAGTTTATTCTTATATTGTTTATATTTATTTTCTGCCTCTTTAGTTCTTTGTCTTATAAATTCTCTGTAAATTGTATTTTTCTCTTTACAGGCATTTTGTAAGCCCTTTGTGATCCAGGGATGATTTACATACTTTAGTTTCCTATTATTTACTTTTACAGGGCAGTATTTGTCATATAACCTTTTGAAGATTTTTAAGAATTCCTCATATGCACAGTTAATATTATTTTTATTGCATATAATATCCCAATTTTGTGACATTAAACCATTTTTAAATGCGTTTATTGTTTCTTCTGTTTTAATTCTTCTGTATTCCTGTTTTCTGGCCAGTTGGATAATTTTATAGTTGTCATCAAAACCCATAAAAACTGGCAAATGATCACTGATGTCGCTGACTAATAACCCACTTATGGTGTTGTTTAAAATGTAATTTGTGAATATATTATCAATAAGAGTGGCACAGTGAGAAGTTATTCTGGTTGGTCTAGTGATTTTTGGATACAAGTTCATGCTATATATTGTGTTAACAAAGTGTTCGGTCAGTTTGTGCTTGTTTGGATTGAGTAAATCAATGTTGAAGTCTCCAGAGATGAAAATTGTTTTGCAACTGACCTTTGAAAACACCTCCTCCATCCATTCTGTGAACAGTTCAATGCTAGAACCTGGTGTCCGATATATACAGCGAATGATTACATTTTTCTTTCTTTCCTTAAGTATTTCAATTGTTATGCATTCCAATATGTTGTTAACTACCATTGACATATCCCGTATCACCCTGACGTTTAATGTCTTTTCCACATAGATCTGTAAACTGATGAAGATAATCCTTAATGTTTGTAAAGTTGGCATACAGACTCCTACTGTTAATATGTATAATAGACAGTCTGCTATCTGTATTGATTCTATTAAATTCTTCATCAGTATAATAACTGCAGTTATTGTTGATTGAGTTAAAGAAGTTGTTATCCGGGTCTATAACATGTTCCATATCCAGTGAACTGTGGTCAGTGTATTGAAATGATTGGAGTTCCAGTTTGTCGTGTTCACTAATCCTCTGAGTTATGTTACTGTTGTCTTCAGGTGTAGATGCTTGATTTCTTTCGATGTGTGCCATGGTTGTGAGTAGAGTTTACCTTACAGTCCTGCATGATGATCATTGGTATCTATCTAGCTCCTCCATACTCCTTACCATCAGCACTTTTGCTTCCTCCGGTGTTCCATTGAGCTTGATAAATATTTTACAGTTTGTAGTCCAGGTATGTTGAATTTTTTTCTGCTTCCTCAGGTAGCGTGCTTTTTTGGCAATATCAGCGTTGTGCTTGGTTAGGTGCTCATTGATGTAGACGTTGGTTCCTCTCAGCTTACTTCCTTGTTTTAATAGTGCAATCTTGTGTTTTTTGTTGACAAACCGCATGATGACAGCAGGTTTGTCTCCGAGGCTCCTCTTGGGCAGAGGGTGGCAAGCTTCGATGTTGTCGCAGTCCAGCTGTATCCCCTTGGACTGCAGGAAAGTAGCCACCTGTTGCTCCGTTTGCATGTGCATGCATGTACATTATGTCCATTATGTCTTCACAGGTGTCTACAAATACACGTGTTTACATGTGCATTTGTGCAAGTGACTTAACTTAAGTATCGTATTGGCCCAAATTTAAGATGACCCCGATTATAAGACAACCCCCTTTTTCAAGTCTAAAGTTTGAAAAAAGCCTTCGTCTAGACCAGGGGTCTCAAACTCAACTTACCTAGGGGCCGCTGGAGGTAGAGTCTGGGTGAGGCTGGGCCGCATGAAGTATCCCACAAAAAAAAAGGCTTCAAGTATTCAAAACAAAAAGGTCAACTGAACCAATCTTCTCAATCTTAACAAGTCAGAACATGCAGAACATGAACAGTTCTTCAGAACATAGGCTTCATTTACTTCCTCCTAATCCTTGCTGTCAAAGACTTGGCAGCGCTTCCTCTCACACAGCTGAGCCACATTTGGCTTGAGGGAGGAGGCAACTGAGACCCTCAGTATGGCTTTAAGGCGCTCATCTATAAGTCGGGACCTGAACTTTGACTTATTGAAGTTCATTGTGGAGAAGAGCTTTTCACACAGATAGGTGCTGCCAAAAAGGCTCATGTTCCGCTTGAACATCCTGGAAAGCTCAGGGAAGGTGGGGGGGGAGTTTTCTCAAAAATTGTCCAAGCTCCGCTGTTTTTCCACTCACCTCCCTGAACTTGGCTTTGAGGTCAGTATTGCACTTGTTGGATTTTGTCCACAATTTAGGGCGCGCGCTATCTGCGCCTCACGGCAAAAGCCATTGCCAATCACCTGTTACCCAATTTACTCACTGCGTGCTTGTTTGATTTCTTCAGATTTAGGAAAATGCTAAGACACTGAAGCAGAAATTAGACTTACACAGGTTGGTTGAGTTCAATCACAATTCTTGTTAAGAAAGCTCTGTTTTCAGAAAAGTACAATACACCGCTGGGCCCTTCAAGAGCAGAAAGTCTCCATTCAGAAAAAGCAACGTTCAAGGTTCTTTGTCAAAGTCAAAGTCAAAGTCAGCTTTATTGTCAATCTCTCCACATGTCACAACACACAAAGAGACCGAAATTACGTTTTTCTCTATCCCACGGTGACGAGACACATAACACGATAGACATACATATACGCGACACAATATAAAAACAAGAAGGCAAAAATTCAAACAATCAATAGTAAGAGTGATGAATAAATAATAAATAAACAGATAACACAATAAATAACGGAGCCAGCAAGCATAGCGCAAAAGTAAAAAACATCATAAACAAAAAGGCACAAACAATAAATAAGAGTAATAACAAATAATAAATAATAAGCTTATATTCAGTTGCACATGCTGGTGTGGGCCGAGTTTGATGGGTGATGAGTCTTTGGGGTGGGGCAAGTTCGCAGTAGAGTTTGATTCAATGGGGGTGGGTGCTGGTCCGGTGAGAGCTGGTTCCATGGGGTTAGGTGCTGATTATGGGCGATTCGGTGTGTGTGGGGGCTGTTGTCTTCCATCTCGTCTTTTGGCTGTGACATCATCAATTTATTAATGTTCCCTGACTATGCAAAGTTTGTTCACATGTTCATTGTTCATGTTTTTGTTTGTTTGTTCTTTTGATACTCCATGTCTTTGCTTACGTCATTATATTCTTAGTTTAATAATGCTTCCAACCGTATCTTTTCTTTGTTAGGCAAAATATTTCCCTCTGTGCAGAGCGTTCAGTAGTAATCGAAAAGCTGGCGTCTCGCATTAGGCGACATATAACGTTTAGTCAAAACACAAGATATAATCAAGTACTGAACGGTCAAGACGACTCTGGCCGTGTCCATGATTTAGAGAAAAAACATCAGGCATGCATTACACCAGTGGTCCCCAACCTTTTTTGCGCCACGGACCGGTTACATGTCAGAAATATTTTCGCGGACCGGCATTTATATAAATAAATAATACATTTATATAAATAAATAAATAATACATTTATAATAAATATATAAATACAATGAAATAAAATTATACAACTGACATAAAAACAAGTACAAATGACAAAAATAAAACTCACCATTACGTTGAATTAGTGGGAGCACTGAGTTTGTTTCTCAGAAACGAGCCGGTCCCATCTAGACGTAATCGGAGACAATGACACCCAAAGTGATTAAGGTTTGTCTTTTATTGCAGGATGCTTGGTCTCCATGTGTTGAAGCAGTTTTGAATGCTTCATTGCCTGGTTAGTGAGCCTGTCGCCACATATTAGCTTTGCGGGCTCGACTGGGGAAACATGTCACGTGACCGGGACGAGTGTGTTGACCTGAATTAATTGATCGTCGATATTTTTTTTTTTCTGTGCGGCTTGGCGGCCCGGTACCAAGTGACCCACGGACCGGTACCGGTCCGCGGGCCGGGGGTTGGGGACCACTGCATTACACAGTTCCTTAAGGGTCATTAAGCTATTCAGGCAATATATCAAAAACATTTGCTATTTCACAGTGCTCATAAATATATATCAGATCATAAAGTTATAAAAACCTTTGTCATTACCACCTATTAATATTGTCTAGTTATGTCTTCTTTATTGATTTGGTGTGTAGGTATAATTATATGCTTAAAATATTTCTTTTATTGATTTAATATGTGAATATACTTTTCTGTTTATGTACTTTATTTAATGAGGTTTGAGCATATCTGTTTTTGTAGCTAGGCAGGACTTTTTGTATTTCGACCCCATTCCTTCACTCCCTCTGAGGTCACCAACACCGTTGATACCACCAGGGTCCCTCTGTTGGCACACCCAAGTCCCTCTGTGGGGCCGCCAATGAGTGAGAAAAATAAATATAGATAAAATTCATACTCAGACATTTGTAAAAGATAAAGAGTGGAAAGGCAATTGGCCTAGACGACATTCCAGTGACAGCATGGAACTATCAAGGAGAGATGGCAGGGGAGATTCTTAAAAAGCGAGAAGATTCCCAAAAGAAGTGAAAGATGAGAAAGAAAATGTGAGAGAAAAATACATAAACAAATAACGAAATACATACATACATACATACATACATATAGACAGACAGACATCGAACGATCGCCCATTCGGTCAGTCGGTCAATCAATCAATCCATCCATCCATCCATCCATCCATCCATCCATCCATCCATCCATCCATCCATCCATCCATCCATCCATCAATCAATTTCTCACTCACTCACAAGTGTTAACTAATTTGTAATAGTATTGCAAGCAGTTTAAACTCTATTGGAATATGTGAATGTCCATATCAGTTCTATCAAATTCTAATCCTACTTTACCTTTGTAAAGGCACAGGTATCAAACTCAAGACCCAGGGGCCAGATGCAGCCAGGTACATCATTTTATGTGGCCCGCGAAGACAAATTGTGCTTCATATTCATGTGTCATTACTCGAATTGCAAATTGTCTTCACTTTTAATATTTTATTTTTAAATATTAGACCAGTTTTTATTTGTCTGATTTGAAAGCGAGTTACTTGTCAGTTTGTTTTGTAGCTTTTACTGTATATAATATGAGGTCCCCATACATTTATTTGGGGTGACAGTCATAACGGCCCTCCAAAAGAAGCTATGACTACAATGCGGCCCGCGAAAGAATTTGACACCCCTGGTATAAGGGATAGCCTTTTCAAAGCATATTCATCGTAATTTATTCAATCTGTTGTTTTACTAACATTTAATCATTGATCAATCACGTATCTTAAATCATGCATTTCCTCCTTTGAAGCGACTATGTACTTCAAACCCAAACGCCACCATTTTATAGGGAAAAAAATTGTTGACTATTTGTTTTCGACATAATACTCCCGCAGTCATCTTAAATTTGTTCAATTCATCAATCCCTTCCATTGTTTATCCTGCAAATGAATCACGTGAATAATGTGTTATTCAAACTTTAACGTTCATAAGTTATCCACCTGTTCCTAATTCGTTTCTAGTCTGTATGTTATTGTTCCAATTTTTTACATTTAATACTCTCCCACCTATTTGATCCTATTTTGAGAGGTCTACAGTTTATTATAAGCTATTTTAAAACTCTCCACACTTGTTACCAGGCTTTGGCTCCATTTCACGATGTTGTCTCCCATTCACTTCATTTCTGCCGAGCTGTTTCTTCTCCGTCTAGCACTCACTTTTTTTTTCTCCCCCTTTTGACACATTCTAAAAAATGTGTCACTATGGTTAAAAGTAAAAATAACAATGTCCATGGTAACATACCCATCGCCAGCTGGACTTTGGTGTACGTCCAGTTGCCATCCTGGCCTGGAATCACCAATTCACCATCTCACATGGCTGTATGAACAAAAGCCATTACCCTCCTGTAGCTGTGCATGCAGCTCTCCGCACAATAAACATCCATAATACCAAAAAATAAAATTCATAATGATGAACAAAAAATAATCCACACACGAGCGCATGTCAAACGTATGAAATTGAAAACTGAAACCTGCCGAGCCTGTCCTGAAAACGATCACATTTACAAACTCACTATGAAGAGTAAGGGGTTAGTTGTTAATGCATGTTCACAGACATGACACAAAATTCTCCAAGACTGCAGTTGACAACCTGCAAAGTGAACACGGGTTTAACAAATAAAGCACAATCTGCTCCCTGGGTTGCTGTTGGAGGCTGCAATACAATTAGGTAAGACATCAAAATAAAGCAAGTCGTCACAAATTCCATCACGTACATTTTGTCACACTGTCAGGTAAGTCCAGAGTTGTTGTCATACACTGTCTTGGCTCAGAGTCTTGATTGTCAATGCTGGTATAGTCACGTCTGGTCATAATCTTGAAATGGGCCTTCTCCATTGAAGTCTTTTGTTGTCAATGGTGCCCCAGAGTAATCCTAAACCCATATTTAGTCCAAAATTAGCCCTGAGCAATCTTGCCTTTTCAAATCTGTAGTATCTTTATATTTTTCAGGTGAGAGGAATGTTATCCTCTGCTGTGATCACCCATACCCTAACCTTGAATCATGATAACCATTCACAATACACAAATACCACACCACAAGCACCGACTTGAATTCATACACCATTACAGACAAACTGTCATCCCACAACAAACACATAAAACCATACAATATTGAATTGAATTAAACAGACAAAGAAGAATCTACGCACTTCTTCGATGACCGAAAAAGAAGCTCTGCTTTTCTTAGCCTGTTTCTTCCCCTGGGACTTTGTCAGACCAGAACACAATAAGGCCCCAGTGCGCTGGTGCAAGGCCGCAGCTCAAGCAACGGGGTGAGAGGCGCTTCTGCTCCTATGCAAATCATGTATCCAAATTTAAAGGACGTGAAGCCTCCCCTATATGACAGCAGAACATGTCATTGTTGGATTATTAGAATTTTTTGGGGATTATTAGAGCTCCTGTCCATACAAGAAGTATGACAATGATGTTTGTATGCCCAATGTCAAATGGCCTGAGATCAAATTGGGTGCACACGAAAGTTAGAATTTGCAAAATAAATGGAAAATAATTACAAATAGCTTCTAAAAGTAAAATAGAGAATAAATCTGACAAGTAAGACGAGCAAAAAGGTGTTCTTTGTGCGTTCTATGGGTTCTTATATGTTGTGCGTCATCCTTTTTTGTTGGTGTGTGTGAGCGCGTGCGCGCAGAGGATCCTCATGAATGTTGTGCATATGTGTGTGAGTGAGATGTGTGTCCTATGGAAGAAATCAGTCATGGAGAAGGTTCAAGAGGCTGTTGAGGAATAATGGGGAAATTGAGAAGTGGACGATGATGTGTTTAAGTTGGTTGGAGAAACTAAGATGAGCAGCGTGTGGCAGAAAGTGACTAGAACGGTGGCTTGATAGGATGAGAATAAGAGACAGCAAACGTTGTGTAGAAGACAGTGAAAGATGTCGAATGTGAACATGATGAAGGGGGCAACAGTAAAGTTGGCCTGCCTTTTGAGAGGGTGAGACTGATAAGCATGCCTGCGCTCACGCGTTGTCGTGGGGCGGGGCTGTGCGGGTGGGCCTGTGCTATGCTTGTGTGGGCGGTGGGCCGGCATTATGATTTTTGCAGGAAATGGCCAGCCTGTGACAAATCAACATTGATTTCTCAATCTATCTCTAAGGGAGAGCCCGGACATCTTGCGGAGAAAACTCATTTCGTCCGCTTGTATCCGGGATCTCGTTCTTTCGGTCACGACCCATAGCTCGTGACCATAGGTGAGGGTAGGAGCGTAAATCGACCGGTAAATTGAGAGCTTTGCCTTTTGGCTCAGCTCTCTCTTTACCACGACAGACCGGTACAGAGTCCGCATTACTGCCGACGCTGCACCGATCCGCCTGTCGATCTCGCGCTCCATCCTCCCCTCACTCGTGATCAAGACCCCAAGATACTTAAACTCCTCCACTTGGGGCAGGATCTCATCCCCGATCCGGAGAGGGCATTCCACCCTTTTCCAATCGAAGACCATGGACTCGGATTTGGAGGTGCTGACCCTCATCCCGACCGCTTCGCACTCGGCTGCGAACCGCTCCAGTGAGAGCTGGAGATCACGGCCTGAAGAAGCCAACAGCACCACGTGGTCTGCAAAAAGGAGAGACGCGATGCTGAGGTCCCCAAACCGGACACCCTCAACGCCTCGGCTGAGCCTAGAAATTCTGTCCATAAAAATTATGAACAGAATCTGTGACAAAGGGCAGCCTTGGCGTAGTCCAACCCTCACTGGGAACGAATCCGACTTACTGCCGGACATGCGGACCAAACTCTGACATCGGTGATACAGGGACCGAACCGCCCTTATCAGTTGGCTCGGTACCCCGTACTCCCGAAGCACCCCCCACAGAACCTCCCGAGGGACACGGTCGAACGCCTTCTCCAAGTCCACAAAACACATGTGGACTGGTTGGGCGAACCCTCGAGGATCCTGCTGAGGTTGAAGAGCTGGCCCACTGTTCCACGGCCAGGACGAAAGCCACACTGTTCCTCCTGAATCCGAGGTTCGACCTCCCGACGGACCCTCCTCTCCAGCACCCCTGAATAGACCTTACCAGGGAGTCTGAGGAGTGTAATTCCCCTGTAATTGGAACACACCCTCCGGTCCCCCTTCTTAAAGAGGGGAACCACCACCCCAGTCTGCCAATCCAGAGGTACTGTAACTGATGTCCACGCGATGCTGTAGAGACGTGTCAGCCATGACAGCCCCACAACATCCAGAGCCCTTAAGGAATCCGGCCGGATCTCACCCACCCCCGGGGCCTTGCCACCGAGGAGTTTTTTAACTACCTCAGTGACTTCAACCCCAGAGATTGGAGAGTCCGCCTCAGAGTCCCCAGGCCCTGCCTCCACAATGGAAGGCGTGTCGGTGGAATTGAGGAGGTCTTCGAAGTATTCTCCCCACCGACACACGACGTCCCGAGTCGAGGTCAGCAGCACGCCATCTCCACTGTAAACAGTGTTGACGTTGCACTGCTTCCCCTCCTGAGACGCCGGATGGTGGACCAGAATTTCCTCGAAGCCGTCCGGAAGTCATTCTCCATGGCCTCGCCAAACTCCTCCCACGCCCGGGTTTTTGCCTCAGCAACCGCCGAAGCCGCGTTCCGCTTGGCCATCCATTACCTGTCAGCTGTCTCGGGAGTCCCGCAGGCCAAAACGGCCCGATAGGACTCCTTCTTGATCACTCAATTGTGAGAACATTTCACAGCACATTTGTTTGAGAAAGGAATGACTCATACAAGGACCTGAGAAGCGGCTGCACTGCTATTCACATTGAAATTTATTTAGAACTACAGTACTTAGCTGTGTGTCAGAAAGGTTCGACACATAATTGTCACGTCTCGTCCCCTCGTCTTGCTATGTGTCTAGGTTGCCATAGTTTCTGTTCGCGTCGCCACTTCCCTCCTGTGTCACCTCAATCAATGTAATCGCGGTCACCTACCTCGTGTTTCGTGTTTTGTTTTTAAGTCCTGTCTGCCCCTCACTCCCCGTCGGATCATTGTTGTCGTACTGTCTTGCTGTCGTCTTGTTTCACGTCACGGTCAGTCTGTCAAGTTATTGTTTGTTAAGTCATGTCAGTTTGCCTTTTGAGTTCCCTTCAATAAACCCTGGTCCAAGCTGCATTTGGTCGCCCTGCTCCATAGTTCCGTGACAATAATAGGAGGACAATCTCTCTACACTGTCACATCATACATCAGTTTTTGTGAGGATCTGCGTGTGCAGATTAAGACCTTCTGCACATACCACAACAACAAACCTTGGTTTACACCGAACCTCAGGAGGCTGCGCAAAGTCAAGGAGGAGGCCTACAGGAGCGGCGACCGCAACCTGTTAAAGCAGACCAGAAACACACTGAACCGAGAGGTCAGGAAAGCCAGGAGGTGTTACGAGGAGAACCTGAAGTGACACCTCTCTGCCAATCCTGATCCCTCAACAGTGTGGAAAGGTCTGCAGAGCATCACGGGCTACAAGAAACGAACCCCCTGTCCTGTGGAGAGCCCAAGGCTTGCTAACCAGCTAAACAGGTTCTACTGCAGGTTTGATCGGTCCTCCCACACAACGGGACTTCCTGCAGCACAATCTACATACTCACCTCTCCCCACAACTGCTCTGTCCACACCTCTATCATCGTTGTCACCCACTCTCTCTTGCAGAGGCCGCGCCCGCACTCCAGATCCGCGAGGAGGAAGTGCGCCAGATGTTCCGGAGACAAAAGACCAGGAAGGCCCAGACGGCGTGTCACCTTCCTGCTTGAAAGTCTGCGCTGAGCAGCTGGATCCCACCTTTGCACGGATCTTCAACCGTTCTCTGGAGCTGTGTGAGGTGCCCTCGTGCTTCAAGAGCTCCACCATCGTTCCAGTGGCCAAGAAGCACGCCATCACAGGTTTGAATGATTATAGACCTGTCGCACTGACATCTGCGGTCATGAAATCTTTCGAGAGGTTAGTGCTGAACCACCTGAAGGATGTCACGGGCCCCCTGCTTGACCCCCTCCAGTTTTCCTACCGGGCAAACAGGTCAGTGGATGATGCGGTCAACATGGGACTGAACTACATCCTGCACCACCTGGACACCCCAGGAACGTACGCCAGGATCCTGTTCGTGGACTTCAGCTCGGCGTTCAACACCATCGCTCCTGACATCCTCCAACAGAAGCTCATCCAGCTTGCGGTGCCTGCCTCCACCTGTCAGTGGATCACCAGCTTCCTGAGCAACAGGAGACAGCGTGTGAGGCTGGGGGGCATCACATCTGACACCCGGACCACCAATACTGGAGCCCCTCAGGCGGGGTCCTCTCCCCACTGCTCTTCTCTCTCTACATCAATGATTTCTCCTCAGGTGACTCTCCTGTGAAGCTCCTGAAGTATGCAGACAACACCACTCTCATCGGACTGATCCAGGACGGTGATGAGACTGCGTACAGACAGGAGGTGGAGCAGCTAGTCCACTGGTGCAGCCAAAACCACCTGGAGTTGAACCCGCTCAAGACCGTGGAGATGACAGTGGACTTCAGGCGAGACCCTTCACCACTTTTACCCCTCACTATACGCAGTAATACTATTCTCTCCACAGACACCTTCAAGTTCCTGGGAACCACAATCTCTCGGGACCTGAAATGGACCGGCCACATAAACTCTGTCCGGAAGAAGGCCCAGCAGAGGCTGTATTTCCTGAGACAGCTCAAGAAGTTCAACCTGCCGCAAGAGCTTCTGAAGACCTTCAACACTGCCATCATTCAGTCTGTCCTCTGCAAATCACTGTCTGGTTTGGATCGGCCTCCAAACAAGACAAGCACAGACTGCAACGGACAATCAGGACTGCAGAAAAGATCATTGGAATCAACCTCCCATCTATCCAAGACTCATACCTGTTGTTAGAAAAATGTATATATATGTTATCATGCGTTCTCTAATCAATGCTTTACCGCAATATTACTGCAATACATCCTTGCTGTTTGGTCTTGCTGTTTTTATGATGTACCACAGAAGAGAAAAGTTATGCCTGGGTCAGACAGGACGCAGCTGGCAACTCAGTGGCAACTCAGCAAAAAGAAGATATGCCAGCCTCAGTCACAAAGGGAAGACTAGAGTTCCTTTTACAGATGATTTTAATGATCTTCGCCAAAAATATCACCGTAGAACTAACAGAAATAGGAACAACAAAACCATTAGTTCGTACATACATATTACACAAATAAACACATTACACACGAATAAAGAGTAACGAACACACCACTTTGCCTGCTTGTGGCTAGGGCTGGGGTTAATCTTCTTGAAAGATGAGTCTTTATATGGATTTAAACACCAGCGTCGGAGTCCGCCATACACTTATACTGATCGCTACAGGACAGGAACCGGAAGTTCGAGCCAAAACTCACGTGACGTAAAACCCCAAATTTTAGACTAATTCTCTACAAAAAATAGAATATATTTACTAATATGGAGATAATAGTGCCATAACCAATGTACACAACTTAAACAATGTACAAACAAAATAAATCAAAATAATTAGTGTAAACCTACATCGATCGCAAGAGCGCCATCCACTGGAATCAGCGAAAGCTTCATGCACAAACTTACATCATTTACAGAAGACATCTACCGAGACAGTTCCTTTCTAACAAAGACCACTTTGTTAGACAACATGCCTCATTGCTGTCTTGCACCCCAGATGAACCTCCAAGTGACCATTAAAGTCAGGGTTTTTCCAAACTATCTTGATCGTAAGATTATATTGGTGCGTATCCAGTAATAAATAACCTAGCTTGTCTCATCCTACACAAGGTCGTAATACATCCCTTGCTATGTTTTGACTAGAGAACAAGGGCTTTCTCTTCTCAACTCAAACTCCTTTTCTAAGATGTTCTTATCAGTATGTAACACCTGGTGATTTTTTGCTTACGAGGCAAAGCCCACTTGCTTTCTTAGGGGCCTTGTCTAACAATTGTGGGTAGGGCAAATCCAAATAAAAAGAGCGGGAGTGTATACAGATATTTAGTGTAGTGAGATTGTTGTAAGCTATCTGTACTGCACTCCTCGCGAGAAAAGACTTAATATTCCGTCTCACTTGTGGTTTGTTTGCTGTTGCTCTTCCCTTAACAGTTATTCAGTCAGCGAATTAAACCTGACACCTCTCCAGGACCAGGAAACGTGCAAGGAACATCTCTACAGACCCTTCTCACCCAGGTTGCAGTCTGTTTGAACTACTCCCCCCCGGACGGCATTATAGAGCTCGGTACGCCAAAACCAGCAGACACAGAGACAGCTTGTTCCCCCAGGCTGTTGCTCTGATGAACTCACACCACTCTTAGAGTCTCAAAGTCATTACTGTGCAATAACATCCTGCTCTCCACACCTTTTTTGAATTTGTCTACACTGTTTGTACTATGTGTCCTCTCTGCATCCATTGTAGCCTGGTCATCCTGGAAGAGGGACCTTCCCATCTCTGGTCTCTTCTCAAGGTTTCTCATTTCCCCTAGCTGGAGTTTTGAGTTTTTCCTTGCCCTTTTGGGAGTTTAAGATCAGGGATCATATTTGAGAATATTTGCCATTTTTCACATGTCCTGAGTGTTGTTAGTCACCTAAATGTTGAACAGAGGGTGATCCTTGTTTGGCACGCTCAAACATGGCGAATAAAAAAACTCTTGAATCTTGAATCTCTACAATAATAAACTGTCAGAATCCATACTTAATTTCAAAGGTAAATAAAATGTTTTTTTAAATTAACTAACTGATCATTATTGTTTCATTTTAATAACATAAATTCAGCTATCTCAGGGTTTACTGTTGTAAGAACATAAGCAGGCGATTGAGAGGTGGTTTTATGCAGCAACTTCTTTGGTGAAGTGCTGAGCTGCACGGCAATGCACTGGTTGATTTTATGTTCCCACCCTTACCTTAAAGAGGAAGTCAAATAAAAAATGTTTTTTACAATACAATGCACCTCCAATCTTCTAAACATGACATTCTGATTAATAGTTTGTAGAATAGCAATTTAGCAGAAAAGGAATGGAGGCGCATAGAACATGAGACATTTTTAAACTTATTTCCCGCTTTAACTTTGTTTGTCTTGGGAGAACATAAATTCACCAAGTTTGGGGATTTTTTTACCACTATATTTCTATTTGTGACATGGTGGATTGCTATACAGACCTTTGTTAATCCATGTGTGAGGTTACCAATTTGAAAAAAACTCTGAGTCGATATCCTTAACTGGACATTGCATGCTGCTGCAGTGATTTATTGTCGTCTTTTATGGGCATGCCTCAGTGGGGCTGGGTGAGTCAGGTAAGTGTTAGGTCAGAGATAAATAGACCCGTGTGGGCGGAGAAACATATGTTAATGCAGCCGTATCCAATGTGGAACATGGCACCATGAGTAAAGATGCCTCAGTTGCATTTTAGTTGTAGCAAATAGAAATTATATTATACTTGAAGCCAAAAGAGTTGAGGACAAATTATGTTTTAAGGTAGTATTTGACCATTATTGTTATTGTCATATTATTTGGTGAATAAAACTTTGCTGACTGTATATATATATATATATATATATATATATATATATATATATATATATATATATATATATATATATATACATATATATATATATATATATATATATTTTTTTTTTCGAGACACGATGGACATTCTGCAGGGTTTTCCATTTCAGTGTATGCATCTGTGTGTCGCATGTTTTTGTTGGTAAACAAAAACATGCGACACACAGATGTACATATATACAGTATATATATGTACCACATTAAACGTGGCGGACGCGCTTACGTATCACAGCAACATGTCAATGAGCTCAAGGCGGGGTCTATTTATATTCAATGTCGATAGTGAATGGATTGCACATTCAAATCGTTCTTGTCACACAAGCGTCACCGAAAGGTGTCAGTTGAGTATTGAATACCCTACCGACAACAGCTCCAAGAACAAAGTACACATTTTCAGCCGGATTACTTGAACCGCGTGGAATTTAACACAAAATGTTGAGGACAAAAGGGACAACAGCACTTCTGATGCTGCTAATACTCGTCTTTCTGCACTCAAATGCCGTTATAGGTGAGTTTCTCCAGTCCGCTGACTTACGTTGATCGTTAAGTCGCCAATGTGACTCTTGATTGCATCCAACCACATACGTATAACTAAGTTTTCGTGGTAGTGGTAGTGTGTGTGTGGTAATTGTGTTCTCGCCATTCTTGGAGACCTGCAACATAGCGTTAACGTCTGAGAAGCGCTTTTAAAAACACCAGGAGTTGAAAACATTTTAATTATAGAATTATAGAGAGCGAAATATGCAAACTTGGGTAATTATATAGAACTTAAAGCCAGAAATGGGGAAAGATTGTAAAAAACAATTAAATACAGACATAACCTTAAATTCATTTTCTCTTCATTTTACATTTCATATATAATTTTGATATTTAAATTGTCAAATTAATGAACATGCCAAATACATGAAAAAATATCCATATTAGTGAATAGGGGTTAAAACTAGTCAGTTAAATGAGTTATTACCTTGATTAATTTCAACCCCCTTTTAAATCCATAAATATGTTACCGTTTTTTTCCACGTATAATGCACCCCCATGTATAATACGCACCCAAAAAATGGCATGTCGATGCTGGAAAAAAGCCTGTACCCATGTATAATACGCACCCAAATTTTGACTCCTACTTAAGTCCGTAAACGTAAAATTATCTCAGAAAAAAGATCATCTTTGGGAACAACCGGTTGTTATTCTGCCAGTCAGTATCACTGCGCATGTGCTAGCAAACTCGATAGCGAAGAAATGTTTCGGATTTGTGTAGGGCAGTGATCCCCAACTGCCGGGCCGCGGACCGGTACCGGTCCGTGGGTCACTTGGTACCAGGCCGCCAAGCCGCACAGAAAAAAAAAAATAAATATCGCCGATCAATTAATTCAGGTCAAGACACTCGTTCCGGTCACGTGACATGTTTCCCCAGTCGAGCCCGCAAAGCTAATATGTGGCGACAGGCTAACTAACCAGGCAATGAAGCATTCAAAACTGCTTCAACACATGGAGACCAAGCATCCTGCAATAAAAGACAAACCTTAATCACTTCGGGTGTCATTGTCTCCGATTACGTCTAGATGGGACCGGCTCGTTTCTGAGAAACAAACTCAGTGCTCCCACTAATTCAACGTAATGGTGAGTTTTATTTTTGTCATTTGTACTTGTTTTTAGGTCAGTCGTATCATTTTATTTCATCGTATTTATATATTTATTATAAATGTTTTATTTATTTATTTATTTATTTATATAAATGTATTATTTATTTATATAAATGCCGGTCCGCGGAAATATTTCTGACATGTAACCGGTCCGTGGCGCAAAAAAGGTTGGGGACAACTGGTGTAGGGTACATTGTGACAGGAAACGAGCAGGTGATCGAGCAAGCGTCTGATACGAGAGCATTGTGTTCGTATGGAGCGTTTTTGAAGTGAACAGCAGAGAAGAAAGGAACAAGGCAAATTGTTGTGAAATAAAATATTACCTGTAATACGCATTTAGGTAGAGAAATGAACTCTCACTCTTTATATAGCTGACGTGTCAAATAAATAAATAAATAAATTGTACCCATGAATAATGCACACCCCAGATTTTAGGACAATAAATTTGTTAAATATTGCCCATTATCCATGTATAATGGAAAAAAACAGTAATCACGGGATTAAGACTCATTTAGGCCTAATATAATTTGTATTCTTTTCATGTACTGTTGCTTGGCCTAATATAATTTTTATTCTTTTCATGTACTGGTACCGCAGAAAAACTACACTTCATCAGATCTTGCGAGACCGAAAATAAACATCTAGCATACCACACTGGTGGCAATAGTCTGGGCTTGTTATGCAGAGATTTCATCCATTTTTACAAATAAAGGTGTCACGACGAATGGTATGTTCATTTTTACAAAGTTAATATGGTGAATCAAGTTATATGGCCGCTAAGATCAAAACAAACTTTGAAAATGGTTAGTTGCACTATAGGCGGAGTCCTTGTTTGAATTTTATATGCATGTATTATTTTTTATATTGGCCATTTTTTTAATTCTTAGAATGGAGTGTTGAGGGGCTGTTTGTGTGACTTTTTATGAATTAAATTCAGTTAAATAAAAAAAATGTGTCTGCATAAGAAAATCAATCCTCTTCCACATGCATCGGTATATCTTCATTTGTCAGGGTATCATTTGCTAAAAAATTGATCAAAAAAATAATCAAGTTTTTTTTTTTTTATACAATAAATACAATGTGCCATTAGCTATGATTTAACAACAAAACATTTGATTAATAGCATTCAAATATTTTAATTGCTTGACAGAACTAGTTAAAACCCTTTATAGTTTAAGCGGCCCGTATGCGGCCTGCACATGCATCGGTGTATCTTCATGTGTCAGGGTATCATTCGCTAAAAAATGGATCAGAAAAATAATCAAGTTTTTTTTTTTTTTTTACAATAAATACAATGTGCCATTAGCTATGATTTAACAACAAAACATTTGATTAATAGCTTTCAAATATTTTAATTGCTTGACAGAACTAGTTAAAACCCTTTATAGTTTAAGCGGCCCGTATGCGGCCTGCATGAGGGTCCTGTGCGCAAGGTAAAAGTCAAACCACACCATTTGAAGACCTGGACATTGCTTGTCCCGTGCCACATACCTTCAAAGGTTAATTAAAAATGTCCCAAAATTATTTTCTAATTTCATAAATTTTCATGAATGGACCAAAGCTGCTTTGCTTTTATTTTGAAGTTGTCTCATTTCACGTACATAATGACGTATCAAGACGTGCGCATGATTGGATCGTTGTTACAAGCAGGTCACCACATGACTTTAGCCCAGAAAAATGTCTGCTCGTGCTTAAAAAAGAATGCTAGATGCTGAATGCAGAGTTTTCAACAAATATTGGACAGCTAAGTATTTATTTACGGTTGTCAGAGGTAAAGCTGTATTTAGTTTGCGGGGAGCAGATCGCCGTGTTTAAGGACTACAATTTGAATCGGCATTACGAGGCGAAACATGAGAAACTTGAATGATGCTGAAACGGCACGGACATCGGAAGCTTTGCTAGCTAAGCTGCAAAAGCAACAAGGCTTTTTTTTTTTACCAAGCTTCACACATCCAGGGATGCAGAAACCTAGACCAGCTCTGTAATATCGTTCAAAATTACTCAATACAGTTGGCCGTTCTCGGAGGGGGAGTTTGTCAAAAAGGGCTTGATGGACTATGCCCTGAAAGAAAGAAGCATTTGAGCAAATCTCGCTGTCCAGGCGAATCGTGACAAGAAGGATCGAGAACATTGCGGGAAATCTGCAGCTTCAGCGGCAACACAAAGTAGCAAATTTTGACTTTTTCTTCTTGTCTGGACGAAAGCTGTGATGCCCACGACACAGAGCAGTTACCGTAATTTCCGGACTATAAACCACACCGGACTATAAGCCGCACCAGCTAAAATCCGGGGATATTTTAGTTTCTTTCTTATATAAGCCGCACCGGACTATAAGCCGCACGTGCACACAAGTTTTTTACAAAGAAAGACAGTACACAGAAAGCCTTTTTAAAGTTTTAATAACATACTTTAACTTGTCTTTCTAAACATTGCCTGTGACGCAGCAGTAGTACCGCAGCAACACAGAAGTGTGCACGCGAGTTATTAACAAAGAAAGACTGGACACAGAAAGCTTTTTTAAAGTTTTAATAACATACCTTAACATTTCTTTCCAAACACTGCCTGTGACGCGGCAGTAATACCGCAGCAACACGGAAGTAACACAGCACTAATAGGGTTTGATTAAATAAAACATACCGGTAAAAGTCACTGAGACGCGGCGGTAACACAGCAGCAACACGGTAGCACAGCACTAACAGGGCTGATTAAAAAAGCATACAAGTAAAAGTAAAAAAAAGAGCTTCATCGTCTTCATCTTCCTCCTGTGCATTGAAACCATCAAAGTCTTCCGATTGGAATAGCGTTAGTTATCCTTTGCCACACACTTTCTCAGTATATCTTTCGTCGTCGGTTTTATGCATTTCTTCTAGCATTTTCCATGATGAGGGTCTGTTCATGCTAATTTTATTCATGCACGAAGCGCTAAATTACATTAAGCTAGCGAGCGACACGCATAGCTTCAGAGTAGTCGGGACCACGAAATAAAGAAAAGGGTGATGCAACACAATGTCATCAACATCGACTGCCTTTAGCTTAAAAGCGGCATCATATGCATTTCTTTTGTCCCCCATAATGACGGTTTGTGTATAAAAGCTTCCTTTCAGTAATGTCCGTCTTGATCTCGTTCTGTCTCTTCTTTGTGTGAATTATACGGCACTATTTGCCTGGCGGATGGATATGCGATAAACACACCACTTTTCTCCCCAGTGACCATGTCATATCCCTCCGCCCAGCAAAGCGGTGCTGCACAACAGCTGTCCACAGCCTATTTACGAGTGTATAAACAGATACTTTCAAGTTTTAATCATTAATTACACCATTATAGCTCAGAAATTGATCTAAACACAAATAATTAGTGACAACTATCGAAACACATCAATGATATAAGCTGGGTGACAATCGTCCTTGACATTAGTACATAATGTAAACATTAGCCTAAGTGCAACTCAACGTGGCCGCATTGATCGTAACTTACGCTCCGTTTCCCCCCCAAATCTAGAGGCAAAACATTGTTCTCTCGCTGCTCCCGGGTTCTTCCATCTTGGCTGCGCGCGGGGCATTGTGGGTCTTGTAGGTGCACGCACGCAGGCAGGCGCGGGCGCGCACGCAACAACTAAATTTGTCTTCATAACAAGCAAGCAGGGCTGTGGACAGTATTCCTACGCGCATTCTCAGCAGCATGATGAAAATAAAATTGAACGTATTTATTTTTATTGTTGGACTCGGTGGACTCGGTCAAAATCAGCACCGAGTCCGAGTCCGGCAAAAATGACTGAGTCTGACCGAATCCGAGTCCCCGAGTCCACAGCCCTGGCATGGACACACTGGGACTGAAATCGGACGGACTGGCAGGTTTTACAATGGACAGTGGTCCAAATCTTACAGGGAGAAATGTCGGACTTTTGAACGTATGCAAGATAGTGACGGAGATGATATACAGCAGTGTTTTTCAGCCGGGGTGCCGCGGCACACTGGTGTGCCGCAAAATATTGTCAGGGGTGCCGTGGGAAATTCTCCAATTTGTGCGCCTGTGCGGTGTAGCGCCCGGCAGAGTAATCATATCTTCCATATCAGAAGGTGGCAGCAGCAGGTAGCGATTTGCCTTGTGCTTGCAGACGAGAAAATTGGTGACGCATGGCAGCGGCAGGTATATGGGATGCCCATGCAGGTAGCATTGACAGCGACGTTGTCATTGTGGATAGCGAGACGAGTCGATAGTGACAGTGATGGAGACGTTTTTTAAGAGAAAAAATGCTGACACTGTATTCAGCACACACTGGTGTGCCGTGAGAGACGTTCCGCTGTGCCGTGGGATTGTTAAATATTAATTACGGAGCGCATTATAAACAGGATCGCCAAACCACTGGCCAGTTCGCGCAAGGCATGGTCAGCCACTCGCTAATCGTGCATGCGTGGAGAATCAGAGAATCTTGAGATTTCATATTGTGTCGGTCTGATTGTATTGCATCGGCACATATTCAGTTTAGGTGTGTGTTGCTGTGTGCTTTTGCTAACAGTGACAGACACTATGACGGTTGTGGTGCGTTTGTGGTCCAATGGAAATCCGAGCATGCAGTTCAACCGGAGAACCTGGATTGGCTATTTTTCACATACATAAAATAAACAGTCAAGTCGAGACACCTCGACTGTGATAGCCACTCAGCTGCTGTCAGAACAGCAGAGCGTCTTTAAAAGTGACTTTGTTCTTATTGTTGCAATATTTATAGACCTAGTCTAAAACAGTAAACCAAATCACGTTGATTGTTTTATTTTAATCACAATCACTTTAAATAGTTTATTTCTTACACCGTCTAAAACCTTTTTAAAAAACTGTCACTTTTATTTAAAAAAAGGAATACAATTTAAAGAATATTTAGTATTTATTTTTATTAAATTACCGTTTATTTCCATGTATAATGCGCAAAATTTAACTAATTTATTGTCCTAAAATCTGGGGTGCGCATTATACATGGGTACCATTTTTTTTGAAGAAGAAGAAGAAAATCATGGTACAACAATTTTTGAAGAAAATCTTGTCACGGATGGAGAGTGGAAAGGAGCAGGGCGACCAAGTGCAGCTTGAACCAGGGTTCATTTGAGGAACTCAAAACACAGACTTGGTAAACTATCATAACTCTCTAGTAACAAAACCAACAACAGGACTGACTGACAAAGACGTTGAACAAAAAGACAGGGTGACATTACCAAAGACAGGAACAGAAACCTGTGTTATTGTCAAATATTGTTTGTTTTTTAATCTCCATCGCGGACTGGACGTCATACGGAGGCAGTATCACTGCTCATGCGCACTATGGATCCGATGCGAATAGTCCTCTTCTTGACTGACAATGAATGTGATAGTTTAATACAATCAGCAAATAACAAAATGCGTATTACAGGTAATATTTTATTTCACAACACTTTGCCTTGTTCCTTTCGTCTCTGCTGTTCACTTCAAACACGCTCCATACGAACACAATGCTCTCGTATCAGACGCTTGCTCGATCACCTGCTCGTTTGCTGTCACAATGTACCCTACACAAATCCGAAACATTTGTTGCGGCTCCGAGTCACGACGAGGGGCAAGTTTTGGTTTCCAAGGGTGTTTTTATTCCTCTTCAAATTCTCTCCCATACAGAGCCGCCTTTTTCACCTGTCCGCACGCCTTTTCACATGTCGGCACTTTAACCTAACTGATCGCGGTGGTGCCTTTACGGGCAGTCGGAGAAATCAACCCCAACAAAAAAAATACATCCAGCCTAGTTAAGACCATACCAAAGACTATAAACATGGGACCCATTGCCTCCCTGCTTGGCACTCAGCATTAAGGGTTGGAATTGGGGGGTTAGATCACCAAATGATTCCCGAGTCACTGCTCCCATCCCCCTCTCCCCTCTCCCCCAGGGGATGGATCAAAATCACACAGGGATGGGTCAAATGCAGAGGACAAATTTCACCACACCCAGATGCGTGTGTGACGATCATTGGGACTTAAAAAAAATAAAACATTAATAAAAATAAAATAATTTGGGTGCGTATTATACATGGGTACAGGCTTTTTTCCAGCATTGACATGCCATTTTTAGGGTGCGTATTACACATGGGGGCGCATTATACATGGAAAAAAACGGTATTTGACTTTCCATACATATATATAGGAATAGGACTTTACGTCTTTCGTTGCAATATAACTGATTTTAATATAGAAGCATAACTGTCAGGGAACAGAGACAGGGCTACCAAGTGCAGCATGATCCTTTATTGGCAAAGGGGAAAAGGGGAAGTGGAACACTGGACCTGTGGTCTGGCTGGCGTGGCAGAGCAGCCGAGCACAGCGCGTAGTCGTAGTCGGAGGCAGGCAGTCGAAGGACGAGCAGGTCGTCAGGACAGGCGGCGATCAGAAGCGTGGTCGAAGGGCGAGCAGGTAGTCAGGACAGGCGGCGATCAGAAGCGTGGTCGAAGGGCGAGCAGGTAGTCAGGACAGGCGGCGGTCAGAAGCGTGGTCGAAGGTCACGGAAGCAGGTGGCTACAAAGATCGGTCCGGCGAAAAAGGCAGTAGTGTCACGGGCAGGGTAAGCAGACGAACTGACAACCACTGGCAGAACACAGAGAGGTTAAGTAGGGGACCTAACGAGCTGTAGCTCGTGTGTGCCGCGAGATTTTTTCCAATAAAAAGGTGTGCCGTGAATGAAAAAAGGTTGGGAAACACTGATATACAGGACTGTCTTAGAAAATTAGAATATTATGATAAAGTTCTTTATTTTCTGTAATGGAATTAAAAAAAAAAAAAAGTCATACATTCTGGATTCATTACAAATCAACTGAACTACTGCAAGCCTTTTATTATTTTAATAAAACTGATTATGGCATACAGCTTAAGAAAATTCAAATATCCTCTCTCAAAATATTAGAATATAATGAAAAAGTAAACTAGTAGGGTATTCAATTAATCACTTGAATCGTCTAATTAACTCAAAACACCTGCAAGGGTTTCCTGAGCCTTGAAAAACACACAGCTTGGTTCACTAAACTAAATCACAAGTATTTGCAACGACCCGGACTGTCTCAGTAATTATAGGCCAGTTTCAAACCTCCCATTCATAGCAAAACGTCTTGAAAAAGTAGTAGCTCAGCAGCTTATTGATTACATGGTTGCCAATAATCGATATGACTCTTTTCAGTCTGGTTTTAGAGCTAATCATTCCACTGAGACAGCACTTGCTAAAGTGACTAATGATCTCCTTGTAGTTATCTGTTTTGTTACTACTCGATCTTAGTGCTGCTTTCGACACTGTAGACTTCGATATTTTATTAGGGCGTCTTAAAAGTTGTGTTGGTATTTCAGGGTCAGCACGAGGCTGGTTCCATTCCTATCTATCAGACAGGACGCACCGAGTGGTCCATGGCAATACGTCCTCTGAGCTCTATAATGTTACGTGTGGTGTCCCACAGGGATCGGTACTCGGACCAATTCTATTTAATATTTACCGTTTTTTTCCATGTATAATGCGCCCCCATGTATAATACGCACCCTAAAAATGGCATGTCGATGCTGGAAAAAAGCCTGTACCCATGTATAATACGCACCCACATTTTTTTTTTTTTTAAAGTCCCAATGATCGTCACACACGCATCTGGGTGTGGTGAAATTTGTCCTCTGCATTTGACCCATCCCTGTGTGATTTTGATCCATCCCCTGGGGGAGAAGGGAGCAGTGAGCAGCAGCGGTGCCGCGCTCGGGAATCATTTGGTGATCTAACCCCCCAATTCCAACCCTTGATGCTGAGTGCCAAGCAGGGAGGCAATGGGTCCCATTTTTATAGTCTTTGGTATGGTCTTAACTAGGCTGGATGTATTTTTTTTGTTGGCGTTGATTTCTCCGACTGCCCATAAAGGCACCACCGCGATCAGTTCGGTTAATATGAAAAGAGGAAAGTGACGTGCGGACATGTGAAAAAGGCGGCTCTGTATGGGAGAGAAGTTGAAGAGGAATAAAAACACCCTTGGAAACCAAAACTTGCCCCTCGTCGTGACTCGGAGCCGCAACAAATGTTTCAGATTTGTGTAGGGTACATTGTGACAGCAAACGAGCAGGTGATCGAGCAAGCGTCTGATACGAGAGCATTGCGTTCGTATGGAGCGTGTTTGAAGTGAACAGCAGAGACGAAAGGAACAAGGCAAAGTGTTGTGAAATAAAATATTACCTGTAATACGCATTTTGTTATTTGCTGATTGTATTAAACCATCACACTCATCGTCAGTCAAGAAGAGAAGAGGACTATTCACATCGGATCTATAGTGCGCATGCGCAGTGATACTGCCTCCGTATGACGTCCAGTCCGCGATGGAGATTAAAAAACAAACAATATTTGACAATAACACAGGTTTCTATTCCTGTCTTTGGTAATGTCCCCCTGTCTTTTTGTTCCACGTCTTTGTCGGTCAGTCCTGTTGTTGGTTTTGTTAGAGAGTTATGTTAGTTTACCAAGTCTGTGTTTTGAGTTCCTCCAATGAACCCTGGTCCAAGCTGCACTTGGTCGCCCTGCTCCTTTCCACGTTCCATCCGTGACAAGATTTTCTTCAAAAATTGGTGTACCAGGATTTTCTTAAAAAAAAAATAATAATAAAAAAATAAAATGAAAAAAATTGTACCCATGTATAATGCGCACCCCAGATTTTAGGACAATAAATTAGTTAAATTTTGCGCATTATACATGGAAAAAAACGGTATATGATTCCGCTTGGGGACATAATACGTAAATATAATATTAGTTTTCAATGCTACGCGAATGACACCCAATTATATATGCCGTTATCGATGACAGATCCGCGGGATTGTTGTAATCTTGAGGGCGTGCCTTGCGGAGATCAAGCAATGGATGTCTCTCAACTTCCTTCGTCTTAACCCAGATAAAACTGAGATGTTGATAATTGGTCCAACTCGTTATCAACACTTATTTAAGGAAACCACTATAACTATAGATAACCGTACTATCACTCAGAGCGATACTGAAGACCAAAGACTATAAAAATGGGACCCATTGCCTCCCTGCTTGGCACTCAGGATTAAGGGTTGGAATTGGGGGCTTAGATCACCAAATGATTCCCGAGCGCGGTACCGCTGCTGCTCACTGCTCCCCTCTCCCCCAGGGGATGGATCAAAATCAAAGTCAAAGTCAAAGTCAGCTTTATTGTCAATCTCTCCACATGTCACAACACACAAAGAGACCGAAATTACGTTTTTCTCTATCCCACGGTGACGAGACACATAACACGATAGACATACATGTACGCGACACAATATAAAAACAAGAAGGCAAAAATTCTACCAATCAATAGTAAGAGTGATGAATAAATAATAAATAAACAGATAACACAATAAATAACGGAGCCAGCAAGCATAGCGCAAAAGTAAAAAACATCATAAACAAAAAGGCACAAACAATAAATAAGAGTAATAACAAATAATAAATAATAATTGATGGGTTAAATGCAGAGGACAAATTTCACCACACTCAGATGTGTGAGTGACGATCATTGGGACTTTAACTTTAACTTTATTGAAATCTTGTCTCCTGAAAACGACAAACTAAAACAAATGGTCTATCCTGCCACACATAGTAAGTGAAAAAACTTGTATGTTTTTGTTTGTGGAATTTGTTGAACTGAGAGTTTGTCTGTGTGAGACAATGCACACAATGTTCATTGTTGAAAATGTGGTCTTTGGTCTGTGGTTTTAGTACTGTAGGAGTCAATTTGTTATTATCATGTTGGTGCGTGACATGATAATGTCACACAAATTTGGCTGAGCAGAGGTGTGTGTGTGCGTGTGGGTGTGCGTGAGTGTGTGTGTGTGTGTGTGTATGAGTATGTGTGTGGGGGGGGGGGTGGATGTTCATGTGTGCTCATGTGTATGATGTGGCTCTTTGCGATGACACAGGAAAAAATGTGGCTCTTAGTCTCTGACTGGTCGGCCACCCCTGCTCTAGACCCTGCAGGCATTTTCTTGGCCCTCGGTGTCGCTAAAAGACTCGCGTTTTGCGAACGAAGGTTACGAGACGGAACATAAGGAACAACTAGGTCAGGGGTGGGCTGGGGAGGTGGTTAGGTGGCAACCAAGCTGACAGCGGCTATCTGGATTCTCGTGGACCAATTCAGGATGGGGGAACTGCAGCTCAACCGCCTCGAAGACACTGCCAGGACAATTGAGGGCTCCTCCGGCAGCTCTTTGCTTTGACCTGGACATCCAGTTTTTCATTGATTTTCATATTATGTATTATTTGTGCCCTCTCTGCATCCATTGCAGCCTGGTGATCCTGAAAGGGGGATCCTTCCATCTGTGGTCCCTTCTCAAGGTTTCTCATTTTTCCCCGGCAGGTTTTTTTTTAGTTTTTCCTTGCCCTTTTGGGAGCTTAATATCAGGGGTTGCTTTGAGAATTTTTAAATTTTTGTCTATGTGAAGCCCTTTGAGACTGCTTGTGATTTAGGGCTATACAAATAAATTTGACTTGACTTGACTTGTGTGGGGAAGACTGCTGATTTGACTGCTGGCCAGAGGACCATCATTGACACCCTCCATCAGGAGGGTAAGACGCAAAAAGAAATTTCTTAAAATAAAAAGCAAGCTGTTCTCAGAGTGCAGTTTCAAAGCACATCCACAAAGAGTCTGTTGGAAGGGGGGAATATGGCAGGAAAGACAGTGGACTGAAGCTAAAGTCCAGGTATCAAAAGCCACTGTTCATAGACGTGTCCAGGAAATGGCCTACAATAGCCGTATTCTCATGGTCAAGCCACTTCTGAAGCGTCTGACTTGGGCTATGGAAAAGAAGCACTGGACAGTTGCAGAGTGGTCCAAAGTCCTCTTTTCAGATGAAAGCAAGTTTTGTATTTCATTTGGAAGTCAAAGCGCCAGAGTCTGGAGAAAGGCTGGAGAGGAGCAAAATCGATTCAGATATTTTTAGGCCAGCAGAGAACGCCTTGCACCACTACCATATACACAGCACAGTCCACAACACAGAGTAGTTACTTATATTTGTCCGTGGGATAACGTTGGACTTAAAATTTACGGAAGAGCTGGCATGCATACGGTCGATGAAAGGAACGACAACCGGGAGCAATGTGGTCGCGGAGGCACATGCGTGCTTAGATACACTGGAACTGAAATAGGACAGACTGGCAGGTGTCACAACAAACAGTTGTCCATATCTTACGGGGGAAAAGTTCAGACTTAAACATATACAAGACAGTGACGGAAATCGATGCAGATTAGAATTGGTATTTTTGCTTTTTATGATCCACCAACATGTATTGTGCAAATCAGTGCTAAAAATAAACTTTGTTATTGATGTTACTAAAATTGGAAACTCCATCAGGGCACGGGCATTGAATCACACAGTTTGTCACATAAAGAGCACGAGACTGAACATTGTGACATCGGCTTCCACACAGTTGTCAGATGGCTCAGCCTGGGCAAAGCGCTATAACGAGTGTGGAGTGCACACGCGAACTCCATTGACTGTGATTGAATCGCGTCACCAGAAAGACCAGCAACATATTTGGTTTGAACGCAGCATTACATCAATAAAGCCACGTTAATCACTGGTGCAAACTGTGCACATTTCCATCAGTTACACATATTTTCGGCACATTTGATTGTAGCTTCAGGTAGCATGCACATATTAGCCAGGCCTGATATGAAAACAAAGCCCAGAGCCTTGTATTTGACTAACAAGAGCTATTTAACAAAAAGGAAGCAGTTTGTGAAGTTGGGTGACACTTGTTCAACGTGTTTGGACATTAGTTGTGGCGTCTCTCAGGAGTCAGTGTTGGGCCCTAAACTTTTTATATTATATATAAATGATATATGCAAGGTATCACATATTTTGAAGATGGTTTTGTTTGCAGATGACACAAATATTTTTTGTTCTGGTAGTGATTTACACACCTTAACAACATTAATAAATAATGAATTAAGCAAATTAAAGGTATGGTTGGACAGCAATAAATTATCCTTAAACCTAAGCAAAACAAGAGTAATACTTTTTGGTAATTACAGAACTAATTTGAAAATAGAGATAAAACTGGATGGGGTTATTATTGAAAGAGTGAATGAGATTAAATTTTTAGGGGTGATAATAGATGATAAGATCAGTTGGAAATCACAAGTTAAACATGTACAAACTAAAATCTCAAGGTGCATTGCAGTATTAAATAGAGCAAAACAGGCTCTGGATCATACAACACTTCACATCCTTTATAATACACTAGTTCTTCCATATTTCATGTATTGTGTAGAAATCTGGGGTAATAATTACATAAGCACAATATATCCACTTATTATTTTACAAAAAAAAGCAATACGGATCATTCATGGGGCAGGATACAGGGATCATACAAATTCATTATTCTTAGAGTCAAAACTCATCAAACTCAAAGATATAGTGGAATTCCGGACGGCACAAATACTTTACAAAGCAAAAAAAAATCTGTTGCCAACTAATATTCAGAATCTTTTCATTGGGAGGGAAGGGGGTTATAATTTAAGGGGGACATTTAATTACAGGATAAGGAAGGCACGCACAACAAAAAAAAACATTCTGTATTTCAATATGTGGAGTTAAGTTATGGAATACTTTGGAGGAAACGCTCAGGGAATGTTCAACCATCTATCAGTTTAAAAAAGATATAAAGAAGAAATTATTTTTACAAGGTACAGAAATGAGGGTGTATGAGTATCATGGGGTGCTTAGTAATTATTGATTTACGTTTCTTTGTTGGTTTTGTTTGTCTGTTTGTCATTGTTTTGTTCAGGCTGTTTTTTTATTTTTTGTTTTTATTTTGTTTATTTCTACCATTCAGGTATCTTTGTGTTGTATTTGAGGTATGTATGTATGTTAAGTGTCTGTGTGTGAAATATACGTATGTATTAATAGTGTGTAGGTACGTGTTTAGTGTCTAGCGAGCAGCAGGTGGGAGATAATTTAGTAATTTAGTATTTTGTTGGGATAACTGAGGCAAAATGATTTATGGCTGGGTATTTAGGGATTATTAAAAAGGGGTGGGATTAAATAAATTATACTTCTTCCTACTCCTTTTCAGACATGTGAATGTGACTTATGGTTCTTTTGCGGTTATATCTTTATTACTACGCTTGTAGTTTGTGTGTATGGATGTGTGCATGTGTATATGTATATATATATGTATATGTATGTTTTTATATGTATATATATATATGTATATGTATGTATGTATGTATGTAGGTATGTCTGTATGTGTATATATGTATATGCATGTATTTTGTCATGTCTTTTCATTGTGTACAATAATCTTATTCTTTTTCACATGTTTGAAATAAACGAAACGAAAAGAAACATCTCACTTGATCTAATAAACAAAGGTTTAGGGCTACACTGTCCACAACAACCACTGAACATGACCCTTAATACTAAAACATACATGTATGATAAATATGTTACTGCTATTTATGTTATTTTAAATGGTCTATGTTATATTTTAAATCATGTCCTACTAAATTATTGTAGTTTTGTGTCAAAGAATAAAGCAGAATATGTGTAGATTTTGAAGGCTGTATGGCCTTTTTAATGAGGTGCTCTTACATTCTGATAGAAATATGTCTGCAGTGCATCAGCTCGTCACCTGGTGGTCTAATGCAAGTCTGATGAACTAACATTGCTGAGTTTTCAGTAGAACAAAGCACTTCTCATCTTAGTCATTCATTGGGTGTGCTGTTTATTTGAATAGTGAAAAGTAACGCAGAAAACGACGACGCGTCAGAGTTTGGCCAGAAAAAAAAACTGGATTTGCGTTCGGTTATACCCGTAGGACAAGGCACTATCAAAGTTAGATGCAGAGACTATGTTCAGACGGATGGTTACACTATGAACCTGTTCATTGACTTGCCGTGACAGTGTCCAAAACACTACACCAACAGCCAAACCAAACGCAAGTCATACACACAGTAGAGGCTGATGCTTTCTCTAAGCTAATGTTACATTTACACCAAATATGTTGCTAGCATTTCTGGTGATGCGATTAAATCACAGGCAGAGTGGTTTCCGGGTGCTGGCGCGTGAGTGCAATTGCATTAGATGTCATCCATTGTTGATATTGACAATACATTTCCACCATTTCTGTCAAGTGTTAAATAGCCAGAAACATTGCTTTAGTTTGTGTGTTTGTGTGTGGGCGTGTATGTGTGTGTGTGTGTGTGTGTGTGTATGTGTGCGTGTGTGCGTGCGTGTGTTTGCGTGCAAGTGTGTGTGTGTGTGTGTGTGTGTGTGTGTGTGTGTGTGTGTGTGTGCATCCGGTCCCAACTAGTTGGCGGTCAGCGAGGTGCTTGGCCAGATCGGACATGTTCCCACGCTGAGCCACAGCAATTTTCAAAGAAGCCTAAAGAAAGGCTTTGGCATGTCAGTCGGTTTGCTCTGGCTGTCGGCAAAAAAAAAAGTTCCAAAGAAGTTCCGTTTGACACATGGTGCTTTTCACATGGTGCATGCTTTTCAACAAGGAGCAGATGGCCGACAAAGATCGTTGTCATGATTCGTCCCCGGTCACGTCCATGTGTCATTGTTTTGTCCGTCTGTGTGCTCATGTCCGTGGATCATGTGTGCTTCTGCCATGTCTTGTCCCCAGTTTTGCTAGGTTGCCATGGTTTCTGTTCGCGTCGCCCCTCCCCTCCTGTGTTCCCTCAATCAATGTAACCGCGTTCACCTGCCTCGTGTTTTGTGCTTTGTATTTAAGCCCTGTCTGCCCCTTGTTCATTGTCGGTTCGTTGCTTGTCGATTGTTGCATGCAATCGCTGCTGTCACGGTCACGTCACCATGTCTTTCTGTTCCACGTCTTGTCAGGTCAGTCCTATTATTTATGTCAGTCTACCAAGTTTGTGTTTGAGTTTGTTCCAATAAACCCTGGTCCAAGCTGCACATGGTCGCCCTGCTCCATTTCCACACTCCGTTCGTGACAATCGTTCTGTAATAATTGTACCAAGTTCATTTTGTCTTCACTTATAGATTAGTTGACTGGTTTCTTTTATGTCAGGTAAACAAAACAACCTGAATAATTGTCTGTGATAAAAGAACCAGTCAACTAGATCATTCTGTGTTTTGGACTGGGCGAGACGTCACACAAATTTGTCATCAATCAGACGCCGGTGGGGATAGGGCAATGTGATGTTTCCTGCTTGCAATAACATGATGACACAGACAAAAACAGCATTATGAATAACAGTTCTTTTATCCAGCTCATGCATACGCACGCACACCCACCCACACACCCACGCGCGCACACACACACACGCACGCACGCTCAGACGCACGCTCAGACGCACGCATACTCACACGCAAGCACGCACGCGCACGTGCACACACACATACACACAAACACACAACATTGAAGTGGAACGGACAATTTCTAACTTTCAACATCAGAGTACTATACACTGTGAAGCAATTGTACTGTGCTAAATGGGTATATAGGGGGATTTATTCTGGGCTTGCGCTTTACAAACTTTGCACTTTACTAACTTGGTGGGTGGTTGCTCCAAATGCACTTTCACTATTTTTTGTGAGTGATCATAATTATCTTATTCTGACATCAGCATAAGAATGAGATTCTAAGCATTATTTGTTACCAAATTCCATTGAAAAGTAGTCGAACAAACTATTTTATTTTACTGGCTTCTGTTTTAAAAACTAGTGATCCATCAATTTGAGTGTATGTGATAATATACATGTACCAAAACTTCCAAAATAAAAAAAATGAAAATGAAACAATAATAGTAAATACAAAAAAACCCACATTAAAAATAAATCCATTCATCCATCCATCCATTTTCCATACCGCTTGTTCCCTCAGGGGTTGCTGGTGTGCTGGAGCCTATCCCAGCAGTCGTCAGGCGTTAGGTGGAGGACACGCTGAAGTGGTTGCTGTTAGGGATTTTCGCAGTCTTTCTACCTTTCCCAAGAACCACAAGGGACAGTTTGGCCAATTTATGTTTGCAAATGATGATAGCCATCGCAACTTTTGAAACACATACGTCTCTCAAAGCTACTCCAATCTCTTTCTCTTTGCAGCAGCATCTTATTTTAAGAGAGCAGGGTGGGGTTGAGTGTGAGCAGGTTTTGAGGTCGCCTTTGCAAACTGGTTAAGTCAGTGCAGAGTGGTCTTATCCCTTTGTTTATAAGGTTGTCTGGTCAAGATACTGGTCAAGTTAGTTAAGACGTTTGCACAACACACAAAGAAGGTGGAAAGGTTTAACAACCAAGAGTTTTGGCAAGCACTAACATAGTTAATTATTCAAAAACAGCATTTCTATGTAAGATCAAAATAAGTTGTCAACCCTATCAGTTGCCCGCCAATCGCAGGGCACACAGAGACTAACAACCATCCGCACTCACACTCACACTTCAGGGCAATTTGGAGTGCACAATCTGCCTACCATGCATAATTTTGGGATGTGGGCGGAATCCAGAGAAACAACATACAGGAACGAGGAGAAGCGTCCTGTACTTTTGCGCTGTATTCTGACTGTCTGCTGTATGCACACTTGCTCCATTTTTGCTCCTCTTATTTATTGTGTTATTTGTTTATTTATTATTTATTCATCACTATTATTTATTCATTGTTTGTGCCTTCTTGGTTTTTTTTTGTGTTGTTTACTTGTATGTATATTGTGTACTATGTCTTGTCACCGTGGGATAGTGGGAACGTTATTTCGATCTCTTTGTGTGGCTTGGCATGTGAAGAAATTGACAATACAGCAGACTTTGACTTTGATTTTGACTTTGTCATGCAAACGCCACACAGGGAGGACTAAAGCTGGAATCAAACCCACAACCTCTGAACTGTGAGACGGGCGTGCTAACTAGTCCCTTTTAAAAAATCCATCCATCCATCCATTTTCTGTACCACTTTGTCCCCGCGGGGCCGTGGGCATGCTGGGATAGGTCCCAGCGGTCATCGGGCTGTCACGAGCGGAGTGTGGAAATGGAGCGAGGCGACCAAGTGCAGCTTGGACCAGGGTTTATTGCAGAAAACTCAAAAGACACTCGGCAACTAACATAACTTACTGGCAAAATCAATAACAGGAACTTAAATACAACACAGGCAACAAGAGGCAGGTGAGCATGATTACACTAATTATGGCAACCTACACACAGCTAAACTGGGGACGAGACATGACAGAACCCCCCCCCCCAAGGGACGGCTCCCGACGTCCCAAAAACCCCAACCCCCCACGGGGGCACAGGGGGGGGGGCAGCGCAAGTCCAGACGACCCTACTGGTCCTTGAAATAGCCTGAACTGCGCACGGCGGCGTCTGGGGAAACAACCGCACTCGGGCGGCGACTTGGGGCACAGAACCGCACTCGGGCGGTGACTTGGGGCACAGAACCGCACTCGGGCGGCGACTTGGGGCACAGAACCGCACTCGGGGGGCAACTTGGGGAACAGAACCGCACTCGGGGGGCAACTTGGGGAACAGAACTGCACGCAGCGGCGGTCAGGGGCCCAGGGCCACACTCGCGGCACACACTGGGGGCATGACGCGCAATCGGCAGCAACTCGGGGAAACAGAACCGCAAACGGCGGCGACTTGGGGCACAGAACCGCTCTCGGGCGGAGACTTGGGGCACAGAACCGCACTCGGGCAGCGACTTGGGCCCAGGGCCACAACCGCGGCACACACTGGGGGCCTGAAGCGCAGTCAGCAGCAACTTGGGGAACAGAACTGCACGCAGCGGCGGTCAGGGGCCCAGGGCCTCACTCGTGGCACATACTGGGGGTCTGACGCACAATAGGCAGCAACTCGGGGAAACAGAACCGCAAACGGCGGCAACTCAGGGACAGAACCGCGCTCTGGCGGCGACTAGGGGAACCGAACCGCACTCGGGCGGCAAAAAACTCCTCGCCGCCATCAGCGGCACTCGAAAGTCCGGACCGCGATCAGTGGCATTCGTAAGGCGGAGCTGTGGCAGCAGCAAGAGCCACCACGTGCCGCAGCAGTGGGACGATCGCGGGTCCGGTGCAGCTGGCTTGAAGTCGGGCGACGTCAAAGGGGCCTGCGATGCTGGGGTGGAGCCCGATGGCGACCGCGAGTCTGATGACGCCGGGAGGCACTCCGATGGCGGCCGCGGGTCTGGCGTTGCGGCAGCGAAGTCCGATGACTCTCGCAGCCGATGGCGCCGGGAGGACTCCGATGGCGGCCGCGGGTCCGGCGTCGCCGCAATGGTGATCAAACGCGGCCGCGAAGCTGCTGTCGTCAGAAGCACTCCGATGGCGACCGTGAGTCTGATGACGCTGGGAGGCACTCCGATGGCGGCCGCGAGTCCGGCGTCGCTGGAGCAAGATCCGATGGCGGCTGCAAGCCCATGGCTCTGGAACATGCTCGGACAACGGACGTGGATCGGACGTCGCGGTGGGAGCTGGTGGTGGAAGGAGGTCCAAGCACTGGTCGCTGTAGTGGTCGGAGCATTCTGTCACGGATGGAGTGTGGAATGGAGCAGGGCGACCAAGTGCAGCTTGGACCAGGGTTTATTGCAGCAAACTCAAAAGACATACTCGGCAACTAACATAACTTACTGGCAAAATCAATAACAGGAACGGACCAGCGACGTGAGACAAAACGGACAGCGTGCCATTCCATGACAGCAGCAACAGCATGCACAATGCTCCGACAGCGAGTGGTACACAAACAGACCTTAAATACAACACAGGCAACAAGAGGCAGGTGAGCATGATTACACTAATCATGGGCACACAGGCAGGGAGGGGCGACACGAACAGAAACCATGGCAACCTACACACAGCAAAACTGGGGACGAGACATGACACGGGCAGTAGGCGGGGGACACCCTGAACAGGTTGCCAGCCAATCGCAGGGCTTAATTTTCACTTATTTATTTTTAATTTTAGTGGTTTTGGTCCTCCATAAATATGAGTTGGACATTTAAAATGGGGGGAGGCAGCACAGTGGAGCACTGGTTAGCATAGGCGTCAGGAACCTATGGCTCACGAGCCAGATATGGCTCTTTTGGTGACGTTATTAAAAAGAATACAATACTAGACTCAAAAAATCGTTGGTCTCAATTAAAAGACATGCATTTAATTGTATCTAGCCTATTGTTTTTTTTAAATGGTATGGCTCTCACGGGAATTATTTGTAAAAAATGGGCATGTATGGCTCTGTTCGCCAAAAAGGTTCCCGACCCCTGGGTTAGCACATCCGCCTCACAGTTGAGAGGGTGCGGGTTCAATTCCACCTCCGGCCTGGCCCTCCTTGTGTGGAGTTTGCATGTTCTCCCCGTGCCTGCGTGGGTTTTCTCTGGGCACTTTGGTTTTCTGCCACATCCCAAAAAACATGCTTGGTAGGGCAATTGAGCACTCCAAATTGCCCCTAGATGTGAGTGCAAGTGCGGATGGTTGTTCGTCTGTGTGCCCTACGATCGGCTGGCAACCGGTTCAGGGTGCCCCCCACCTACTGCCCGATGATTGTTGGTGTATACTCCAGCACGCCGGCGACCCCCGTGCGGACAAGCGGAATAGAAAATGGATCAATCACAGGGGCATTTATAATCCTTTAATCATCTTATTCCTTATGATTGAAAGTCAAGTCAAGTCAAGTTTATTTGTATAGCCCCAAATCACAAGCAGTCTCAAAGGGCTTCACATAGACAGAAATTGACAATTATTCTCAAAGCATCCCCTGATCTTAAGCTCCCAAAAGGGCAAGGAAAAACTTAAAAACCCCTAGCAGGGGAAAATGAGAAACCTTGAGAAGGGACCACAGATGGAAGGATCCCCCTTTCAGGATCACCAGGTTGAAATGGATGCAGAGAGGGCGCAAATGATACAACATGAAAATCAATTAAATAAAAAGTGGATGTCCATGTCACAGCAGAGGGCTGCCGAAGGAGCCCTCAATTGTCCTGGCAGTGCTCTTCGAGGAGGTTGAGCTGCAGTTCCCCTTTCCTGAATTGGCCCACGAGAATCCAGATAGCCGCTGTCAGCATGGGTGCCACCTAACCACCTCCCCGGCCGGGGAGGGGGGAGGGAGGGGGTGGAGAGGGAGAGAAAACAAACTCCAGCCGAATCGGCCACTACAGGTTAGTTAAAGGCCATGTCATAGAAATGTGTCTTTAAACGTGTCTTAAATGTTTCTACTGAGGTAGCAGTCCTAATATCCATTGGTAGGGCATTCCAAAGCTCTGGAGCCCGAATAGAAAATGCTCTAGAGCCTGCAGACATTTTCTTAGCCCTCGGTGTCGCTAAAAGGGTAGCGTTTTGCGAACGAAGG
Source organism: Syngnathus typhle (assembly GCF_033458585.1). Taxonomy (NCBI): domain Eukaryota; kingdom Metazoa; phylum Chordata; class Actinopteri; order Syngnathiformes; family Syngnathidae; genus Syngnathus; species Syngnathus typhle. The sequence continues at coordinate 659,914 of NW_026871945.1, read as the reverse complement.
TTACGAGACGGAACATAAGGAACAACTAGGTCGACAAGATATGAAGGCGCTAAGCCATGCAGCGATTTATAGGTTAATAGAAGAACCTTGAAGTCACATCTTAAATGGACCGGGAGCCAATGTAAGTTGGCTAGTATTGGGGTAATGTGATCAAATTTTCTTGTCCGAGAGAGCAGCCTTGCAGCGGCATTTTGTACTAACTGTAGACTTTTGATGCGGGACTTAGGAAGACCCGAAAATAGTACATTACAGTAGTCCAGGCGCGACGTGACGAACGCATGTATAATAGTTTCCGCATCACCGGTCGAGAGGATCGGACGAATCTTTGCAATATTACGAAGGTGAAAAAACACAATTCTGGTTATATTCTTAATGTGCTTTTGAAAGGAGAGAGTTTGGTCAAATATTACCCCGAGATTAGTTACAGTATCGCTTTGAGTGATAGTACGGTTATCTATAGTTATAGCGGTTTCCTTGAATAAGTGTTGATAACGAGTTGGACCAATTATCAACATCTCAGTTTTAGCAGAGAAGAAAGGAACAAGGCAAAGTGTTGTGAAATAAAATATTACCTGTAATACGGATTTAGGTAGAGAACTGAACTCTCACTCTTTATATAGCTGACGTGTCTTGCTCATCCGTTCTGCGCATCTGTAATGGCGGCCTCCGTATGATATCCGGTTTGCGTGTGTGCGAGAGCGAGAGAGAGCGAGAGAGAGAGCGCGCGAGAGAACGCTCAACCGTAGCGCGCCGCCGACCGCCCAACTGCACCGGGCTGGTCGATTATTGTGACAGAGCCGTCGCTGAAATTTAGAAGATATTTTTAAAGTCCTGATGTACTTTCTAAAATTTAAGTGGACCTCAGTGCTAGTTAACTTTATCTTAACAGACTCCAAACCCATCCTGACAGGTGGTCTAATCACCTGTGACCCGGCCTGCTCTAAAGTGACCTGTCATGTGTGGCTCAAACAGTAATCTATATTCCTAGAAAGAGTGAAGGCGCCTTCACGGTTAGGGTGAAGGCGCCTTCACGGTTAGGGTGAAGGCCGTCCTTCCTCAGCAGGTCGGGGCGGCCCCAGAAGGAAGGCCAGTTATCTATGAAATACAGTCCCTGCTTCTTACAGAACCCAGCCATCCATCGATTAAGGGAGACTAATCTACTAAGCCTCTCATCAGGGCCTCTCCCAGGCAGGGGGCCAGAGACAAATACTCGATGCCGACTCATCTTTCTAGCGAGATCACAAGTCCTCGCTATGTTTCTCTTTGTGATCTCCGACTGCCTCATCCTAACATCATTGGAGCCGACGTGTATCACTATGTCCGAGTAGCTAGTGTTGATGGAACTACGGTGTTGACTAGACCTATTGCGAGTCAGCTCCCTAAGATTAGCTTCTATGTCGGGTGCTCTGCCCCCAGGAATACACATTACCGTGGCTGGATTTTTAAGCGTAATATTTCGGATAATGGAGTCACCTATGACCAAAGTGCGAGGGCCAGTAGACCGAGATGACTTTGGACGGCTATGCGTCTTACCTGGCTCATCGCGATTAGCAAGCCGCTTGGGGCTAATGCTAACTGGGCTAGCGGGCTGACTACAGCCCGCGTCTGTATCCGCCACATCTACAGTTATCGCGCAATTCTGCTCTAACTGGCGGACACGTCCCTCTAGCAGGGACAACCTCTCTAAGAGAAGGGTGCAGTTGGTGCACGAAGCCACACAAACCTCTCGATCCGCAGCCATACTTTGTGACCGATGATCGACGGCAGACAAACGGCCACGAAGCCTCCGCTCTCCCAGGCACTCCAACTGTGAAAAAAAAAAAGACCGACAGTGTAATAAAAGATTCAAACTTACTTTAGAGTCAGGGAGATGAGTTCCACGCTGGAGAAAACAAAATCGTCCAAGCCTGAAACACACACAACAGCGGTAGTGACAGTCACGACCCGGCGAAACTCCCGCTCACTGTCAACTACTTCCGGGTACTCAAAACCTCAGAAGTGACTGCATATATCGTTCAAAGTCTGCATTTACTATCTATTAGGAGTGTAAATCGCGGGTTTTGTCACGATACGATATTATATCGCTACAAAGAACTACGATACGATATTTGCCGATATCTTTAAGCCTGCTGCGATTCATTCACGATATATCACGATATAGTCCTCTACGATCGATATATATATTTTTTTTTTAAATAAAAAATATAGAACAATATCCTGATTTATAACAATTCATACGCAAAATCAACAAGGTACTGCAAACTCTTTATTTAGGAAATTACAAGAGTATTGTAGTATACAAAGTGCTTATTTTAACACTGAACTTTGATGTCGTGTTTTTTCTTTAAATGTGCGGCGAGATCTGTGGTCCCTGAATATTTGATCACCGCATGGCAGGATTTACAAACTGCACGTGTCTTGTCCGTTGAGCCATCTTTTCTTTGGAATCCAAAGTGCTTCCAAACGAATGACTTGAAGCCTAAAGGGGAGCAAATTTCCTCGTCTTTTCGGACACTAGCCATAGCACCAGCCCAGGAGCCGCGTACTAGTTGTCGACTCCCCTTTCACGTGCCTGCTCTGCTCACAACACAACAACGCCGCGCACTGCTCCCGGAAAGAGGAAGCAAGCAACAATGAACTGGATTTCAAAATAAAGTCGCGTCTAATGTCGGAGGTCAAACACGGCGATATAAATCGATGTTTACATTTAGCATCGATGCCAATAAATTGTAGAGCATTATATCGATTAATCGATGTGTATCGATGAATCGTTACACCCCTACTATCTATATTCTGTGATAATTAACACTCTGATGGGAACAGATTAATGGAGCTATGCATGGATGTATTTCAACTTCATATAGCTGATGTCACATTTGTGAGACGGCAAATTTGCTGCACTCTTTCTGCTGGGGGCTCGGTGGAGCACTGGTTAGGACGTCTGCCTCACAGTTAGGAGGGTGCCGGTTTGATTCCACGTCCGACCCTCCCTGTGTGGAGTTTGGATTTTCTCCCCGTGCCCGCGTGGGTTTTCTCCGGGCACTCCGGTTTCCTCCCACATCTCAAAAACATGCTTGGTAGGGCAATTGAGCACTCCAAATTGCCCCTAGGTGTGAGTGCAAGTGCGGATGGTTGTGTGCCCTACGATCGGCTGGCAACCGGTTCAGAGTGCCCCCCCACCTACTGCCCGATGATTGCTGGGATAGGCTCTAGCACGCCCGCGACCCCCGTGGGGACAAGGGGTATAGAAAATGCATGGATGTTTCTGCTGGGTCTTAAAATCTTGAAAAACATTCTTTTGAGATGAAAAGCGTCATTTAGTGTTCATGCGGTTATGTTTTTTTTTTTTGGTATGGCGGTAAGTGAGTGGCAGCCTCCCAGCAGTGTTCTCTTTATTTCCTTCTTTTCTCCTTTTTCTTTCTGTCTTTTTGTCTATTCGGTGATGCTGGTGCCTTCTACCGCACCTCGGTATTGCTTTGGATCGGATATTTTTTTTTCCCTGGGACCGGGATGGCTGCGCACATCGGTCGAGACTGGCATAACGCTACGATGCCTTCCTGCTTATCCGGCCGTTGCTGACCGGGTCCCTCGCCTTGGTCTCGCACCCGCGACCCCTGTGAGGAATCCGCTTCCTCGTGCTCGTCAGAACCAACGACCTTTGCCGTGCACCTGCCCCGACTAGGTGCCCAGGACGCTGGTCACACGTTTGCCTGCTTTGTGATGTTTTCACCGATTCACGACCACGGTCCATTGGGCGCTGTTGAACTGGACTGCCTTTACACCTATGTACCCCGTGGGGGCTATTTTGTGTGTTTTCGGGTGTTCTCTGATATTGAGGGGTGCTGGTTGGTCGTTGTTACTTTTTTTCCTTTGTCTTTTTGCTTTGCTTTGCTTTGATGGCTTTTATCGTTCGCACTTTCTGGCTTTTTTTGTGGCGCCGTTGTGTGGCAGCCTTATGAGAGCCTATTGAGTTGTGCTCATGCCATCTGTGTCTATTTTGTATACCCGCTCTGTTGTATGGATACTGCTGGGGCCTGAATTTCCCCACCCCCGGGATCAATAAATGTTCAATCAATGTTCAATCAATGTGTGAAGTTCACACTTGCTCAGGGGTCTGCTTTTCAGCTGCTGAGATCTTGATCATAGTATTATTGGTCATGTTGCAACTTCGATGTCATTTGATTACAAAGTTGATTGGAAAGTATTTCAAGTGATGTGTTAATTAATTTTACAGGCTTTTATCCCAGTGCACAGAACGTGACCTGGAAATCCACGAACTTTAAAACCATTCTGACCTGGGAACCATTACCAACTGATTACTCATACACCGTAGAGTTCTCTGTGTAAGACCTTTTAAGAATCTACAGTTCTTTCAATAGCAACTTTTTGCTCTATTATATGACAAATCATTTGTTTTGGTATTTATACAGTATATCTGTAATGGATTATGTGTGAAACTTTTTGCAGGGTTGCCAAGGACAAACAGAGGAATTCTAATTGCATACGGATCTCAACAACTATGTGTGATCTGACCAGTTCACTGACTGATTTAAATGCCTGCTATGTAGCTGATGTCCTGTCTGAACCCCCACTGGGAGTAACCTCTGACCTCACTGAGTTTCCATACACAAGCTCCTCACGATTCTGCCCCGCCAATGACAGTAAGTTAATTTTTAAACAACATAATTTAACTGGATCCTAGGATGGCAGCTGTGTGGCTTTCAAGAAACCAATGCAAATGTTCAGTGCACATACCACGTACATACTGTACATTACAAACTTGAGAAAGGTTGAAAATATGCTCGTCATGTCTGACCCTAAGTTGGAAGATGCGATTAGTATGTGTTCGATACACCAAGTGTATAACGAGTTGTACAGCATTTTCAGTTCCAAGTTACTTAAGTTAGCAAGATTTTCTTCAACTTGGTTATGATAATTGAATTAAATTGAATGTTTTATTTTGGGCAAGAACGTGAAGACAAAAAGAAAAGCACCAAAAATAGATACAAATAAAACATTTGAGCTCAAAAAGGAGTGGGAAGAAAAGGAATGAACTCCCACACCAAATCAAACACTTAATAATGTGGTTTCTAATACAGCACAGTATAGTTTGATTAAGTTGGTGACATATTTACATCAAATCCAACAATGCATTACATGAATCCGCATTTGCAATAATAAGAAGGCTTGTGCAAAAAGGGGCTAGGGCAGGGGTAGGCAAACGTTTTGACTCGCGGGCCGAACTGGGTTCTAAATTTGGACCGCAGGGCCGAACCAGGAGCAGATGGACGTAGTGTTTGTGTGAAGTAATATAAGCGACCTGTAAAAGTCATTGCATAAAAGATTTTGGCCTTTAGTAGGTAGTAAAGCATGGATATTCCAAACAAGTTTTTTGAAAACAAATGCATTTATTAACAGCATTAAAAAAAAAAAAAAACACTAAAAAATCAGTGATTCTCATAAAATACGACACTGTTATTATGAATAACAGTCTCCATCACTTCAGTGCCTGCAGGTCAGATTAATGAAAGATGTTTATCTTATGAGATCACATCAAACGGCAAACATTCTGACCAAATATATCATCTTGAAGAATCGGTGAAAGCATACATCCAAATAAAGTAATCAAAACGGCAACACGGTGAGGGGTATCTGAAAATCCGAGCAGAGTTTTAACTCACGAACACCTGGTAACAGAGGTGAGGAAACGGGAAACACTTCCTTAAAGTAAGCCTTAAGAACTTTACAGGTTAAGAAACAGGTGGTGCGTCAATGTCTTTGAGCATCCTGCATTGTTTGAAAATGAGAATGGTCGCTAGTTTCAATCCCTGCTATGTGTACAAATCATGTTCAAAATGCATTTTTTTACAACAAACTTGAGAGCCTCCCCTTCATTTTCAGTGGGAACAGTGTTGTTGGTCTCCCTTTTTTGCTAGTGCGTCATAGTCTGGAGTAAAATTTGTTGTGGCAATTCTTAGGAGAGATTCGAGGTTTTGGTCTATTTACCTCAATCTGTGACGGGTTGATGTTGATGTGGCTGAACGTGGGCTAGGGTAATCAGAAGAGGATGGAGCGAATGTAAAAATTATTAAACATATATACATGGATTCTCCCACTCTCCCCTTCCACTTGCCATCTCGCTCAACACCCTCCCCCCGCCCCCGTCTCTCAAGCGCATACTCCTATAGCAAGTCGTCGTCCTGTCTTTCAACACATTTTACATTAATTCCAATGGGAAAAAATCACACCACGGAATGTACTAAATTTTAGAGGTTTCACTATACCAGTGGTTCTTAACCTGGGTTCGGTCGAACCCTAGGGGTTCGGTGAGTCAGTCTCAGGGTTTCGGCAAAGCCTCCACTGCGGAAGTCCCAACACAGCTGAATTATTGTGTAAATTTGTGACGATGCACATCTGAACATTTCTCTCAAAGGCAACAGCAGAACTCACACTGATTTGCAGGTACCATATTTTTCGGACTATAAGTCACGTCTTTTTTTCATAGTTTGGGTGGGGGGGCGACTTTTAATGAGGAGCGGCTTATATGGGAATTTTTTCACAAATTTTCAAAATTAAAAAAAAAAAAAAAAAAAGGGGGAACCGCGATGTAGCAAGTGATTAATGTAATTTGAATTCCAAGTGACCACGGCGTGGCAGTTGTTTACATAAAGGACAAAGATTCGATCACGGGATGACGAAGATGACGAAGGCCCCCACGTCTTACCGGCATCATTAGCGGCTTTGTTTGTAAGTGACACGGAGGATGAAGAGTTTGAAGGATTTGATGATTTGGAGTGACACAGAAGGTTTGAAAAACTATTATGGCTTTTGCGCACGCCCGGTCCTACTCTACGGAGCTCTCTTTCACCTCCGTTGATGGAAGTCGGGGGCCGGTGCTCGGCCAGGTGGCTGTCCGGGGACGGTGGATGGGGCGTGGACATGGCTTTTACGCACGCTCAGTCCTATTCTACGGAGCTGTCTTCCACCTCCGTGGCTGGAAGTCGGGGCCCGGCACTCGGCAGCCGGCTGTCCGGGGATGGTGGATGGGGGTCGGACACTGCTCCTACACACGCCCGGTCCTACTCCCAGCCCCCTCTGTGGCTGCAAGTGCCACCTCCGGTGATGGAAGTCCACGCTGCCACACGCCTGGAAGTCGACGCCGGAGCTTGGGGCCTTGTGGCGGTGAACTATATTTGTTATAATTATTTGATATATTTTGTTTTGTGTAGCAACTTGTATATGTTTTTATCATTACAGTTCAGTAGTTGTTGGCTCGCTGAACTCTTGTTTTGTTAAATAAATACCCGTTTACCAAACCCACGTCTTTCCTGGTACTTTGTTAACGCTACAATATAGTTATATACTAGATCTGTGGAATAACGACGAGGCTGACAAGGCAAAGGACGAGGAATTTGATCGATGGATTTAATGATTTGGAGTGACACAGATGGTTTTATAATATTGTTGTTTGTATGAAAGTTATTTTATATATACTTTATATATTGTTATATGGGTCTGTGGAATATTGAGAACTGCAACCCACGACGAGTCTGCGGCATCGTTTACATAAAGGACGATTGATGGATTTAATGAATTGGAGTGACACAGATGGTTTGATAAACGTGTTCTTTATGTGATAGTTATTTGAATAACTTTGAATGTTACGTCAGGCCCATTCTCAGCTCCTCGTTTCTGTATATGTCACGTTAGCATATCGTGTCATTTAGCTTGTTGTTGCTGGTTCATGTCTGTTCTTGGTGTTGGATTTTGGCAAATTTGCCCCAAAGGTGCGACTTAAGCCGATGCAACTTAGATACCGTTTTTTCCATGTATAATGCGCCCCCATGTATAATACGCACCCTAAAAATGGCATGTCGATGCTGGAAAAAAGCCTCTACCCATGTATAATACGCACCCAAATTTCGACTCCTACTTAAGTCCGTAAACGTGAAATTATTTCAGAAAAAAGATCATCTTTGGGAACAACCGGATGTTATTCTGCCGGTCAGTATCACTGCGCATGCGCTAGCAAACTCAATAGCGAAGAAATGTTTCGGATTTGTGTAGGGTACATTGGGACAGCAAACGAGCAGGTGATCGAGCAAGCGTTTGATATGAGAGCATTGTGTTCGTATGGAGTGTGTTTGAAGTGAACAGCAGAGAAGAAAGCGCATCTGTAATGCCGGCCTCCGTATCATATCCGGATTAAAAAAAAATAATAATACCGTTTTTTTCCATGTATAGTGCGCCCCCATGTATAGTACGCACCCCTAACAATGGCATGCTGATGCTGGAAAAAAGCTTGTACCCATGTATAATACGCACCCAATTTTTATGAATTTTTTTTAATTTTTTTTTTTTTTTTCCCAAAGATCGTCACACACGCAGGGAGGCAATGGGTCCCATTTTTAAAGTCTTTGGTATGGTCTTAACTAGGCTGGATGTCATTTTTTTTGTTGGCGTTGATTTCTCCGACTGCCCCTAAACGCACCACCGCGCTCCGTGCGCACACGGCGGCTCTGTATGGGAGAGACGTTGAAGAGGAATAAAAACACCCTTGGAAACCAAAACTTGCCCCTCGTCGTGACTCGGAGCCGCAACAAATGTTTCGGATTTGTGTAGGGTACATTGTGAGACAGCAAACGAGCAGGTGATCGAGCAAGCCTTGTCTGATACGAGAGCATTGCGGTCGTATGGAGCGTGTTTGAAATGAACAGCAGAGACGAAAGGAACAAGGCAAAGTGTTGTGAAATAAAATATTACCTGTAATACGCATTTTGTTATTTGCTGATTGAAACTGCTAATTAAACTGTGAATTGAAACTAATAGGTGGAGAACTGAACTCTCGCTCTTTATATAGCTGACGTGTCTTGCGCAACCGTTCTGCGCATCTGTAATGGCGGCCTCCGTATGACGTCCGGTCCGCGATGGAGATTAAAAAACAAACAATATTTGACAATAACACACCATCGAGGATTGCACCATCGCATCAAACGATGTGTCGTCAATTATGAATTTTACTAAGTGTGTTGGGCAGGATGGCTGAATGCGATGCGCGATTGACAACAAACAAGAAGAAAGGTGAGTTTTATTTCGGGGGAGATTTGTCATGTCTCGTCCCCAGTTTTGCTATGTGTCTTGGTTGCCATAGTTTCTGTTCGTGTCACCCCGCTCTTCCTGTGTCACCTCAATCGATGTAACGTGTTTTGTATTTAAGTCCTGTCTGCCCCTCGCTCACCGTTGGATCATTGCATGTGTTACTGTCATTCTGTTCCTGTCTTTGGTAATGTCACCCTGTCTTTTTGTTCCACGACTTTGTCGGTCAGTCCTGCTGTTGGTTTTGTTGTACCATGACTTTATTTAAAAAAAAAAAAAAAAAAAAAAAATTAAAAAAAAAAAAAAAAAAATTTTTTTCTTTGTACCCATGTATAATACGCACCCCAGATTTTAGGACAATAAATTAGTAAAATAATGCGCACTATACACGGAAAAAAACGGTAATTAAAAAAAAAAAAGTTTTTGGTTTTTTTTGTACCCATGTATAATGCGCACCCCAGATTTTAGGACAATAAATTAGTTAAATTTTGCGCATTATACATTGAAAAAAACGGTATATTTTTTGCATTTCATGGCTGGTGCGACTTGTACTCCGGAGCGACTTTTAGTTCGAAAAATACGGTATGTAATTTGTTTTGACTTCATACGTTGTGTTGGTTATGTTCTTTGAACAAGGTGATATTCATGCATGGCTCATTTTGTGCACCAGTATAAATAAACATTAATGTCGTGAATTTGAAAAAAACATTTTTTTCACTAAAGAGGGGTTTGGTGAATGCGCATATGAAACTGGTGGGGTTCGGTACCTCCAATAAGGTTAAGAACCACTGCACTATCCTGACAAAATCAATGAATAAGAATGTCTAAATATTATTGGCTTGACAAGCATGGAACAAGTTTTTTGTTTTGTTGAAGAAAACCCGTCTTGATGATAAATATTGTTTATATTGGTGTGTTGTTACCGTATTTTTTGGACTAAAAGTCACTCTGGAATATCGGTCGCATTAGCCATAAAATGCACAATAACGTTAAAAAAAAACATATACAAGTCGCTCCGGAGTATAAGTCGCATTTTGGGGAAATTTATTCGACAAACTCCAACACCAAGAACAGACATGAACGAGCAACAACAGGCTAAACGATAGGTATCCTAACGTGACATAAACACAAACGAGGAGCTGAGAACGGGCCTGATGTAACATTCAGAGGTATTCAAATAACTATTACATAAATAACACGTTTATAAAACCATCTGTGTCACTCCAATTCATTAATTCCATCGATCGTCCTTTATGTCAACAATGCGCGCCGCTGATGGCGGTTGCACTTCAAAATATTCCACAGGCCGATATAACGATATACAAATTATATATCAAATAGCTATTATATAAGCAATAATATTATCAGATCATCTGTGTCACTCCAGATCATTAAATCCATCGATCGTCCTTTATGTCAACAATGTACGTGAAAAGAAACATATACAAGTTGTTCCGGAGTATAAGTCGCATTTTGGGGGAAATTTATTCGACAAACTCTAACACCAAGAACAGACATGAACGAGCAACAACAGGCTAAACGATAGGTATCCTAACGTGACATAAACACAAGCGAGGAGCTGAGAACGGGCCTGATGTAACATTCAGAGGTCTTCAAAGAACTATTACATAAATAACACGTTTATAAAACCATCTGTGTCACTCCCAATTCGTTAAATCCATCGAGCGTCCTTTATGTCAACAAGGCGCGCCGCTGACGGTGCTTGCACTTCAAAATATTCCACAGGCCCATATAACAATATATAAATTATATTTCACATAACTATTATATAAGCAATAATATTATCAAACCATCTGTGTCACTCCAAATCATTAAATCCATCTATCAAATTCCTTGTCTTTGGCAACAATGCCGCCCGCGCGTGCGCCCTGACGTCAGCCTCGTCGTTATTCCACAGATCTAGTATATAACTATATTGTAGCGTTAACAAAGTACAAGGAAATACGTGGGTTTGGTAAACGGCTCTTTATTTAACAAAACAAGAGTTCAACGAGCCAACAATTACTGAACTATAAAGATAAAAACATATACAAGTTGCTACACGAAATAAAATATATCAAATAACTATAACAAATAGTTCACCGCCACACGGCCCCAAGCACCGGCATGGACTTCCAGGCGTGTGGCGGCGTGGACTTCCATCCCCGGAGGTGGCACTTCCAGCCACGGAGGTGAACGAGAGCGCCATAGAATAGGACCGGGCGTGCGTAAAAGCCATGTCCGAGCCCCATCCACCGTCCCTCGACAGCCACCCGGCCGAGCGTCGACCCTCGACTTCCATACACGGAGGTGAAAGAGAGCTCCGTAGAGTAGGACCGGGCGTGCGTAAAAGCCATGTCTGAGCCCCATCCACCGTCCCTGGACAGCCACCCGGCCGAGCGCCGGCCCCCAACTTCTATCCATGGAGGTAAAAGAGAGCTCCATAGAGTAGGACCGGGCGTGTGTAAAAGCCATAATAGTTTTTCAAACCTTCTGTGTCACTCCAAATCATTAAATCCTTCAAACTCTTCATCCTCCGTGTCACTTACAAACAAAGCCGCTAATGATGCTGGTAGTACGTTGGGCCCTTTGTCATCTTCGTGATCCCGTGATCGAGTCTTTGTCCTTTATGTAAACAACCGCCGCACCGCTGACGTCACTTGAAATTCAAATTACAGTAATCCCTTGCTACATCGCGGTTCGTTTATCGCGATTTCACTTTTTATTTTTTTTATTTTGAAAATTTGTGAAAAAATTCACTTATAAGTCGCTCCTCAGTATAAGTCGCCCCCCCACCCAAACTATGAAAAAAAAACATGACATATAGTCCAAAAAATAAGGTAATTTTCTATTGTAATATGCTTTGCAATGTAAAAAAAGGCATACGCTTAACAAGCTTTCGCTTCTTTCTATACCCTTTCGATTGTCTTGGTTTCTTGAATGTAATGAATGATGAATAAAATCGACCAACCAACTGACCAACCGAAAAAAACTCTACTGAGGTAGCCCTATGGCTGTGTAATTAAAGTGTTACCTCTACTTACGAATGGCTATACTTTTTTAGATACAACCGGAGCCTCGCAATTTTTTTGCATGAGCTCACAAACTAATTTTCGACTTCCAAACCGACGCATCATTAGTTTTGTTACAAACGAGGCAGAGCAGATCATATAAACAGGCGTTTGCGACACAGTGAATCAGGAAACAGGCATCGCGCTGCACAGCGGATCTGGAAAACACAAATCAGGTGGCATAGGAGAAACAGGTGGCAGACATATCGAGGCAAACAAACCACCGAAGACTGACGAGCTTGTGGGTTTTAACTACACACCCTAATCAGCCGGTAACAAGGGCACAGGTGGCAGCGGTCAGCACTGATTAGCGGGCCGCTGTCTGGCATTGGATATGCGCACCCCCGCGGACTACCACGAGGGCGCATCAGCCGGCCAGCACGGCGAGTGGACCCATGACACGTTCACGGTAGTTTTTTGTGAGTGTGAGTTTTGGTAAAGCCCTAAAGAATGTTTCTCAGTCAGTTAAACTTTAAAATGTTTAAAAAGAAGAAATATGATAAAGTCTTAAAGAATACTATTATAAAAGTCTTGTGTGGCTATTGTAACATATTGATTCCACATTGTGGATTTCCACCTATTGCGAGGGATCTTGGAACCAATTATCAGTGATAAACGAGGGATCACTTTTCTACTTACAAACACGATCGCGGAAGTTCATAAACTGAAGTACCACTGTACACTCACTGATCACAGTCAACACCCAGGAAATGGTTGATCACGTTTTTTAAACATTGAGTCCAAACTTAAAAATTGACAATCTACGCTATAGGTGTTAAACTCAAGGCCCTGGGGCCAGATACGGCCCGCCATATCATTTTATGTGGCCCACGAAGACAATTTTTTGGATTGAATTTGTGTCATTACTAAAATTACAAATTGTCTTCACTTTTTAAAAATAGAGCTATTGCCATCCATTTTGATTACCATTCATCTTTTTAAATTATTTGAACAATTTTTACTAGTCTCTGATTTCAAAACTAGTTATTCATCAGATTGTTGTGTAGCCCAGTGGTCCCCAACCTTTTTTGCGCCACGGACCGGTTATGCGTCAGAAATATTTTTGCGGACCGGCCTTTAAATAAATAAATAATAAATTTATATAAATAAATACCGTTTTTTTCCGTGTATAGTGCGCCCCCATGTATAATACGCACCCTAAAAATGGCATACTGATGCTGGAAAAAAGCCTGTACCCATGTATAATACGCACCCAGTTTTTATGAATTTTTTTTTATGAATTTTTTTTTTTTTTTTAAGTCCCAATGATCGTCACACACGCAGGGAGGCAATGGGTCCCATTTTTATAGTCTTTGGTATGGTCTTAACTAGGCTGGATGTAATTTTTTTGTTGGCGTTGATTTCTCCGACTGCCCCTAAACGCACCACCGCGCTCCGTGCGCGCACGGGAAAGAGGCGTGCGGACGTGAAAAAGGCGGCTCTGTATGGGAGAGACGTTGAAAGAGGAATAAAAACACCCTTGGAAACCAAAACTTGCCCCTCGTCGTGACTCGGAGCCGCAACAAATGTTTCGGATTTGTGTAGGGTACATTGTGACAGACAGCAAACAAGCAGGTGATCGAGCAAGCGTCTGACACGAGAGCATTGCGGTCGTATGGAGCGTGTTTGAAGTGAACAGCAGAGACGAAAGGAACAAGGCAAAGTGTTGTGAAATAAAATATTACCTGTAATACGCATTTTGTTATTTGCTGATTGAAACTGCTAATTAAACTGTGAATTGAAACTAATAGGTGGAGAACTGAACTCTCACTCTTTATAGAGCTGACGTGTCTTGCGCATCCGTTCTGCGCATCTGTAATGGCGGCCTCCGTATGATACCCGGTTTGCGTGTGTGTGCGTGTGTGCGAGAGCGAGAGAGAGCGAGAGAGAGAGCGCGAGAGAGAACGCTCAACCGTAGCGCGCCGCCGACCGCCCAACTGCACCGCGCTGGTCGCATTATTGTGACAGAGCCGTCGCTGAAATTTAGAAGATATTTTTAAAGTCCTGATGTACTTTCTAAAATTTAAGTGGACCTCAGTGCGCACTGCGCAGGGTGCTTAATTTGGTGCGATCGCGCAACCGCAGCGCGCCGGGCGCTCACTGTCGCATTGCTTAAAGAGCGCCTTTGTGTTTTAGGATGAACAGCAGAGACGAAAGGAACAAGGCAAAGTGTTGTGAAATAAAATATTACCTGTAATACGCATTTTGTTATTTACTGATTGAAACTGCTAATTAAACTGTGAATTGAAACTCTCGCTCTTAATATAGCTGACGTGTCTTGCGCATCCGTTCTGCGCATCTGTAATGGCGGCCTCCGTATGACGTCCGGTCCGCGATGGAGATTAAAAACAAACAATATTTGACAATAACACACCATCAAGGATTGCACCATCGCATCAAACGATGTGTCGTCAATTATGGATTTTTTTGACTACCGTTTTTTTCCGTGTATAGTGCGCCCCCATGTATAGTACGCACCCTAAAAATGGCATGCTGATACTGGAAAAAAGCTTGTACCCATGTATAATACGCACCCAATTTTTACGAATTTTTTAAAAAGAAATTTTTAATTTTTTTTTTTTTTTTTTTTTTAAGTCCCAATGATCGTCACACACGCAGGGAGGCAATGGGTCCCATTTTTATAATCTTTGGTATGGTCTTAACTAGGCTGGATGTCATTTTTTTTGTTGCCGTTGATTTCTCCGACTGCCCCTAAACGCACCACCGCGCTCCGTGCGCGCACGGGAAAGAGGCGGCTCTGTATGGGAGAGACGTTGAAGAGGAATAAAAACACCCTTGGAAACCAAAACTTGCCCCTCGTCGTGACTCGGATCCGCAACAAATGTTTCGGATTTGTGTAGGGTACATTGTGACAGACAGCAAACTAGCAGGTGATCGAGCGAGCGTCTGATACAAGAGCATTGCGGTCGTATGGAGCGTGTTTGAAGTGAACAGCAGAGACGAAAGGAACAAGGCAAAGTGTTGTGAAATAAAATATTACCTGTAATACGCATTTTGTTATTTGCTGATCGAAACTGCTAATTAAACTGTGAATTGAAACTAATAGGTGGAGAACTGAACTCTCGCTCTTTATATAGCTGACATGTCTTGCGCAACCGTTCTGCGCATCTGTAATGGCGGCCCCCGTATGACGTCCGGTCCGCGATGGAGATTAAAAAACAAACAATATTTGACAATAACACACCATCATTTTTTTTTTTTTTTTTTTTTTTTTTTGTCCTTGGTATGGCGCCGTGAGTGGCTGCCTCCCAGCAGTGTTCTCTCTTTTCCTCTTTATTTCCTTCTTTTCTCCTTTTTCTTTCTGTCTTTTTGTCCATTCGGCGATGCTGGTGCCTTCTACCGCACCTCGGTACCTCTTCGGATCGGATATTTTATTTTATTTATTTTTTCTTCCTGGGACCGGGATCATCGGTCGAGGCCGGCGTAACTCTACGACGGCTTCCTGCTTATCCGACCAGTGATGACCGGGTCCCTCGCATTGGCCTTGCAGCCGCAACACCTGTGGGGAGTCCGCTCCCTCGTGCTCGTCGGAACCAACGACTTTCGCCATGCTAGCCCCGTGGTGACCATCTGCACGTCCCCCGACAGGGTGCCCGGGACGCTGCTCACACGTTTGCCTGCTTTGTGATGTTTTCACCGATTCACCACCACGGTCCATTGGGCGCCGTTGAACTGGTCTGCCCTTCCACCCGTCGATGGACCCCGTGGAGGCTATTTTGTGTGTTTTGGGGTGTTCTCTTGTATTGAGGGGTGCTAGGTGGCCGCTGTTACTTTTTTTCCTTTGTCTTTTAGCTTTGATTTGCTTTAATGGCTTTTATCTTGTGCACTTTCTGACTTTCTTTGTGGCGCCGTTGTGTGGCAGCCTTGTGAGAGCCTATTGAGTTGCGCTCATGCCATCTGTGTGTCTTTTGTATACCCACTCTGTGGTATGGATACTGCTGGGGCCTGAATTTCCCCACCCCTGGGGATCAATAAATATTCAATCAATCAATCAATCAATCAATCAAGGATTGCACCATCGCATCAAACGATGTGTCGTCAATTATGAATTTTACTAAGTGTGTTGGGCAGGATGGCTGAATGCGATGCGCGATTGACAACAAACAAGAAGAAAGGTGAGTTTTATTTCGGGGGAGATTTGTCATGTCTCGTCCCCAGTTTTGCTATGTGTCTAGGTTGCCATAGTTTCTGTTCGCGTCGCCCCTCTCTTCCTGTGTCACCTCAATCGATGTAACGTGTTTTGTATTTAAGTCCTGTCTGCCCCTCGCTCACCGTTGGATCATTGCATGTGTTACTGTCATTCTGTTCCTGTCTTTGGTAATGTCACCCTGTCTTTTTGTTCCACGACTTTGTCGGTCAGTCCTGTTGTTGGTTTTGTTGTACCATGACTTTCTTTAAAAAAAAAAAAAAAAAAAATTAAAAAAAAATAAATTAAAAAATTTTTTTTGTACCCATGTATAATACGCACCCCAGATTTTAGGACAATAAATTAGTTAAATTTTGCGCACTATACACGGAAAAAAACTGTAAGTGTGTTGGGACAGGATGGCTGAATGCGATGCGCGATTGACAACAAACAAGAAGAAAGGTGATTACAAGTTTTATTTCGGGGGAGATTTGTCATGTCTCGTCCCCAGTTTTGCTATGTGTTGCCAAAGTTTCTGTTCGCGTCGCGTCGCCCCTCTCTTCCTGTGTCACCTCAATCGATGTAACGTGCTTTGTATTTAAGTCCTGTCTGCCCCTCGCTCACCGTCGGATCATTGCATGTGTTACTGTCATGATGTCTGTTTGCTTTCTGTTCCTGTCTTTGGTAATGTCACCCTGTCTTTTTGTTCCACGACTTTGTCAGTCAGTCCTGTTGTTGGTTTTGTTTTCTAAAAAAAAAAAAAAAAAAAAAGAAATTAAAAAAAAAAAATTTAAAAATTTTTTGTACCCATGTATAATGCGCACCCCAGATTTTAGGACAATAAATTCGTTAAATCTTGCGCACTATACACGGAAAAAAACGGTAATACATTAATAGTAAATATAAAAATATGATGAAATAAAATGATACGACTGGCATAAAAACAAATATAAACCACATAAAAATATAACTCACCATTACGTTGAATTATTGGGAGCACCGAGCTTATTTCTCAGAAACAAGCTGGTCCCATCGAGGCGTAATCGGAGAGAATGATATCGCAAGTGGTTAAGGTTTGTCTTTTAATGCAGGATGTTTGGTCTCCATGTGCCGAAGCAGTTTTGAAGGCTTCATTGCCTCGTTAGCTAGCCTGTCGCCACATATGCCGAGTGCGCTTGGCACGTCAGAGTCACCTGTGGCGATAAATCCATATTTTAAGTAGGACTCCAGAAATGTTCTTTTAAATGCAGCTTTCCTTTTCTTAGAAGTGGTGGCATCTTCTGCTTCGGTCTTCTCATTGGACTTTTTTTCCCTTTCCGAAGAAGCTTTCCAAACTCTCCGTTTCTTGCTCATCTTTGCTTGCCTCGCGGGCTCGACTGGAGTGACATGTCACGTGACCGAGGCGAGCGACTTGTGTCAAGAGACACAGCGATGTATGTAATCTGGAGAGAATTGCCAATTTTTTTTATATTTTTCAAAATGAATTCTTACCGTTTTTTTCCGTGTATAATGCGCGAAATTTAACTAATTTATTGTCCTAAAATCTGGGGTGCGCATTATACATGGGTACAATTTTTTTTAAATTATTTTTTTTTAATTATTATTATTTTTTTTTTAAGAAAATCATGGTACAACAAAACCAACAACAGGACTGACCGACAAAGACGTGGAACAAAAAGACAGGGTGACATTACCAAAGACAGGAACAGAAACCAAACAGACATCATGACAGTAACACATGCAATGATCCGACGGTGAGCGAGGGGCAGACATACCTATACATATAAGACCATACCAAAGACTATAAAAATGGGACCCATTGCCTCCCTGCGTGTGTGACGATCATTGGGACTTAAAAAAAAAAAAATTGGGTGCGTATTATACATGGGTACAGGCTTTTTTCCAGCATCAACATGCCATTTTTAGGGTGCGTATTATACATGGGGGCGCATTATACACGGAAAAAACCGGTACTCATTTTTGCGAGGTTTTCGGGCTCGACTGGGAAAACATGTCACATGACCGGGACGAGCGTCTTGACCAGAATGAATTGATCATCGATAAAAATATATATATATATTTTTTTTTTTCCTGTGCGGCTTGGCGACCCGGTACCAAGTGACCCACGGACCCGTACAGAGTTTGACACCCCTCATCTACGCCATTAAAAAGGCAGCACAGAGTCGCACTGGTGAGCACATCAGCCTCACAGTTCAGAGGGTGCAGGTTCGATTACAACTCTGCCCTCCCTGTGTGGAGTTTACATGTTCTCCCCGTGCCTGCGTTGGTATTCTCCAGGCACATCCCAAAAACATGCATGGTAAGCTGATTGAGCACTCCAAATTGCCTGGAGATGTGAGTGTGAGTGCGGATGGTTGTTCATCACAATTGGATGGCAATCAGTTCAGAGTGTCCCCCGCCTACAACCCGATGACTGCTGGGATAGGCTCCAGCACGCTTGCAACCCCCATTGGGACAAGCAGTATAGAAAATGGAGGATGGATGGCCATTAAACAAAGCTAACACTACTCTTTCTGCCAACAAACCACATCTGATCAGTCTCTTTTTCCAGCTGATATAGGCAGACCTGATTTCAAGCTAGACGTGAGCGACGACAAAAAGAAGACTACGCTGTATGTGACTGACCCACTTACCGCATTGTTTAAAGATGATCATCAGTTGAACATTAGAGACATTTTCTTAAAGAAGCTACATTATAAAGTCACATATCGTAAAAACAAGAGCTCTGGCAAGGTAAATTTCAGCCGTCATCAAAATCAGTGCCAACTGCAAATGAATGATGAGTTTATCATCAGCGAACTGTTATTTCTCTCCTAACCCTCTGCTTTCAGAAAGTGTTCATCTCTCAGACTAATGTAATAGAGATGACTAATCTGGATCAAGGAGAAAGCTACTGTTTTAACGTTCAGGCCTTCATTCCAAGCCGCAGCAATAAACAGCTAGGAAAATTGAGCCAAACTCAGTGCTCTGACGACGACAAACAATCCATCTTTGAGGGTAAGTGTTTGATGTGTTTTGCCAACCAAAGATAAGATACAGTTAGATTTATTTGTCTCGCAATGGGAGCATTCGCACTGTTTCAACAGCCATAGTGGTTATAAAAAACAGCATGCAAAGATCTTTGTTTCTTCTAGTAACTGTTTAACTGTCTAACTATCCTTGAACTGCTGTATAGAGAGCAGTGATTTGAAATGTAATGCACAAGAAATAAAATATTGGTTGACAAAGTGTGCGAGCTACTGTTAAAATACCAGATTTAGAATTACCTGAATGCCCTGAACAGCATAGGCAGTGTATCAGTGAATGAATGAAGAACTCTTGCTCCAAGCCCCTCAGTTAGCTAGCCACCTTCCAGCCGTGTCGCCCAGCCGGCCATGTAGCATAGAAACACCTTGCATGCTGCCAGACCTCTTCGCGGCTGCCCGCTCACAGTCCATCCAGCCAGAGCAGGAAATGCAGCAATGTATGTTGCGCTGCCAGTCCAGCCAGTGTGCGTCGTCGCTCTGCCAGTCTGCTTTGTGCCTCAATTATACATACATAACTGCAAGACAACCTCCGGAGGTTGGCTTGTTGAAATGTTGATTGATTGATTGATTGATTGATTGATTGATTGATTGATTGATTGATTGATTGATTGATTGTGTCAGGTTTATTTCAATGACTGAATAACTATTAAGAGAAGAGCAACAGCAAACAAACCACAAGTGAGACAGAATATTAAATCTTTTCTCGCGAGGAGTGCAGTACAGATAGCTTAATACAATCTCTACACACACTAAATATCTGTAGGCACTCCCGCTCTTTTTATTTGGATTTGCCCTACCCACAGTGTGAGACAAGCCCCTAAAGAAAGGAGGGGGAAAGCATGTGGGCTTTGCCTCGTAAGGAAAAATCACTAGGTGTTTACATACTAATAAAGACATCTGGGAAGAGGAGTTTGAGTGGACTGGATACAGAAGAGAAAACCTTTGACCTCAAGTAAAAACATAGCAAGGGAAGTTTTACGACATTGTGTAGGATGCAACAAACTAAGTTATTTATTACTGGTTATATACATTCCAACCTAATCCTACGATCAAGATAGTTAGGAAACCCTGACTTTAATGGTCACTTGGAGGTTCATCTGGGGTGCAAGACAGCAATGAGGCATGTTGTCTAACAAAGTGGTCTTTGTTAGAAAGGAACTGTCCTTCCGTGGTACATCATAAAAACAGCAAGGCCAAACAGCAAGCATATAATGCAGTAATATTGCGGTAAGGCATTGATTAGAGAACGCATGATAACATATATATACATTTTTCTAACAATTCCCTCCTGTTTATCATAAGTTCTCAGAGACCATCTTATCACCTAAAAGCGGCCATATCAAAAAAGATTTTCAGCCGTAAGAACACAATTCATAAGAACAAATTTACACCCGGGAGGAGATTGAGCCTTAATAATCAATGTCAGAGTCGGGAAACAAACCGGACAGGTTTACCAGAGGAGCCTCAAAGATGGAGCCATCGCTAGAGCGACAACCCTCGTCAGTCGCAAAGTCGTCCCCTTGGAGCAACGAAAAAGTCTCAGCTGCTGGAGAGATAGCAGTTGTAATTAACCTGTTAATTAGAGACCGGAGACACGGAATACAACATCATCCACACAAGGTCAAAACAGCAGAAAAAACGGCAAGGGAGACTAGGACCGAGGAAACCAGGGTACGGTACTGTCTGAACACGTTTAGCCAGTCGTTCCAAACCTCCGTGTTCACTCCACTGCGTTCCTTCATTTTCCCATTCAAGGTCCTCAGGCCCTCAAGGGCCTGGGACAGGCTTCCATCAGCGGCAGTATTATTTGGAATGAATGTGCAGCATTGCTCACCAAACATGGCGCAGACACCACCCTCTTTTGAGAGTAGCATATCAAGGGCCATTCGGTTCTGGAAAGCCATGAGGGAAGTCGCGGCCAGTTGGGAGTAGACCGCCCTGAAACCCGCCTCGGTCCAATTTCCAAGCCTCTGCACGTTGTAATGGATGTAGTTGATCCTGTCGACATTTTTGTTAAGAGTACACCACCAACACAGGGTGGATTCAAAACCAGCTGCTATCTGATTCACCAGCTTACACTTATCCGGTACTCCTCTGGGAACACCAATTGCATCAATTTCGGTCAGATCATCGTCGGCTGTCAAATTCAAAGATATTTTGGGTTTTACCAGCTTTTTCTTTTTTCAGATCTTGGGATGTTGATACATATACAATTTAGCTTGACTACATTCTCTGAAAGCAATGGCTTCTTTTTTCTTTCTTCAATGGATATTACTATAAAGAATGCTCTGTCACACATTTCATAATCCAATATATGTGATAGATTTCACACAATCTTTGATCAATGGTGACGGTACAACATAAGGCAATGGTCACAAACCCATACATATGACATATTAAATTTTGTTTGTCTTTACAGCTTGTTTTGCCATTAGCAATCAATTGCTTCGTTTAGCAGTTTACTCTAATACTAGTTACCTGAAACAAATTATCCACATTCACTTTAGATATATTCATCCCATTCTTTAACATCTACAGCGGTTGTTGACAAAGTACACATATAAACATCATACTTTCATGGCAGTCCAGATCTGACACAGCAGATCATCCTGCAAAGGTCAAATTGATCTTTTAAATCGCTACAATGCAGCATAATTTTTTTTGGAGTGATCAATATAAGTTGTTCACTCATCTCTCCCCTACTCATTATGACTTAGTTCCCACAAATACCATATTGCTGAAGTTAACAAAGTGGCAACAAAGATAGCCACCTTACATGCAATAACGTCATTGTTCCATTTTCTTGTTCCCGGCATTTCTCTAAGAGGTAAGGCTCCCTTTGGGTCACTTTTTCCCGATTGAACGTTACCTCAAAAGAAATTACCCTTTTGTAATTTGCAAGGACCACCTCAACTGACCTTTCTGCTATTTTAATGGCAGTTGATGTAATTATCAATATTCAATGTGGCCCTTCCCCCGTGGAAGAACACCAGCGTTTTGTTTTCAATGCTCTTAATGAGAACGTGCTTTGTTCTTTTTGCCTTTAAAATATTAATTATAAATATAAAATGTAAATGCCAAATTTGAATCATCCTTAGTTTCCCACTTGGTTTTAAAACATGGTAATCTATATTGTCGCCCAAACAATTTTTCATACGGGGTTAAACCCACAGTACTTGTAATATTTAGTACAGTTTGACCAGGTCTAAACATTTTGTCCATGATCTTCCATTTTTCCCATGCACATTTTCACACTTTATACCAGTTCTGTCACTTTTTATTTAATTGATTTTCATGTTGTATCATTTGTGCCCTCTCTGCATCCATTTCAACCTGGTGATCCTGAAAGGGGGATCCTTCCATCTGTGGTCCCTTCTCAAGGTTTCTCATTTTCCCCTGCTAGGGGTTTTTAAGTTTTTCCTTGCCCTTTTGGGAGCGTAAGATCAGGGGATGCTTTGAGAATAATTGTCAATTTCTGTCTATGTGAAGCCCTTTGAGACTGCTTGTGATTTGGGGCTATACAAATAAACTTGACTTGACTTGACTTGACTTGACGAGAATTAATTTCCGAAATCCCATATCTCGGTATTATTTCTTTACATAACGTTTTTTGCCACTGTTAAGGCATTCAGTGTTTATGTTGAAGCCAATTCAAACCATTTTGAGAATGCATCTTTAATGACCAGGCAGTATAACCCTGTGGATTGCATGTTAAACAAGCTCTTCAAAAAAAAAATTTTATAACTGTTTTGAATATGAATCAAATTCACATGATGTATAAAGCTGACTGAACTGCCCCATTATCCCTCCTCTTGAGCCATGCGACACACAACCATGGCTCAATATTGCTGCCCGCTTGTATAGGTTTTTTGGAGGATAGGTCAGTCTTCTGGTCATTTATAGATGCCATTCTCTACTCTTGCCCCTCTCTTTGTCCATGATTGACTTCCAATCTATGGACTTTGTCGCTGCACATCTTTAAAAATGTTTCAGTAATTCAATCCGCTTCTTGTGTGTATAAAATTTGAAGCGTCTTTTGCACTGCAGCTATGCGGTTCCGTCCGCAAGCTTGTTACCTCTTGACACCTTATCAGTCTCGTGCGTGCCCTGCACACGTGCACATAGCTATTTGTCGTGGCAATTGGACTGCTTCCACAACTAGCTTAGTTGTAGTTTCTTGTAGTTTCTTTTCAATCAGTTTCTCATCGTTTATCACAAGAATCTTAGTAATTTGAACAAAAGTCAAAAAGTATGTTTTATTTTACTCAATTGTACGATTTAGAGAATCCATATGTAGTAAAGCGTTGTATTACTACATATGATTTCATCTTCATTTAATTTTGACACACCTTTCAAAATGCTTCTGTGTCCCAGTGCACACATGCTTTGCGTGTGTAACTGGTTGTCTCAACCCGTGTTCCACATCCTAATCTTTCCTTCCTCAAGGTGTCAAATCAATCCACTAATTGGAAAAGATAAAAATCAACAAATTAACCATCAGTAAATTAATATAATAGTTAATTGTTGTTGTTTCTTAACTTTAACTAACTCAATCACTCTCTTATCCTCAAATGTAAAAACTTGTGTAGTCCTTACACAACCAATCGACTATTTCTTCTAAATTTAGCCTTGAAATGTTGTTATTTAAAAATTTTGCTTCATCCAATCCCAGAAAGCAAGTTCTTTCCATCTCTCAAATTTGGTTTCATCAGGGATAGGCATTAATGCAGTGTGGACCAGTTCCTGCCCACAAAAAATTGCTTGCCTTTCTTTTCTTCTTATTTTCTTTTCAAAATTGCTTTTGTTTTGCGGTGCAAATCAATTCTTTTGTGCACCTACATTAGCCAATTTCAACACATAACACTGACAGTACACAGACAACACAAAAACTTACAGCAGAGACACAGCTCACAAACGATACAAACAAACAACGCTGCGCAAACGTCATCCTCTGTTTTGACGTTTTGGTTATACTTTTGTTTTCCCATCAGTGCCTTTTATCCTTCATGCAAATATTGTCACATCTTCCTTAAGCATCACTCTCTGAGAAAATCACACTGTCCCTGTTTCGCCTGCAGCCACAGCACCCCTCGTGCGAAGGGGGGGGGGGGGGGGGGGGGCGCAGCATCAATGTTGATTGGTCACAGGCTGGCCATTTCCTGCAACAACCATGATGCCGGCCCACCGCCCACACGAGCATAGCAAAGGCCCACGCGGACAGCCCCGCGACAACGCGTGAGCGCAGGCACGCTTATCAGTTTCACCTTCTCAAAGGGCAGGCCAACTCTGCTGTTGCCCTCCCCTATCATGTTCACCTTCAACATCTTTCAGTCTTCTACACAACATTTGCCGTCTCATTCTCGTCCTATCAAGCCACCATTCTAGTCACTTTCTGCCACACACGTCTTATTTTCTCTACTGCCACACACTGCTCATCTTAGTTTCTCCAACAAACTTAAACACATCATCGTCCACTTCTCAATTTCCCTATTATTGCTCAACAGCCTCCAGAACATTCTCCATTACTGATTTCTTCCACAGAACACACATCTCACTCGCACTCATACACACACCCATTCATGAGGATCCTCCGCGCGCACACGCACACACACACCAGCACAAAAGGATGACGCACAACATATAAGAACACATAGAAGCACTAAGAACATCTTTTTGCTCGTATTACTTGTCTGATTTATTCTCTATTTCACTTTTAGAAACTACGTGTAATTCTTTTCTATTTATTTAGCAAATTTTAACTTCAATGTTTCTTTATCTTACTTTATCCTTTTAACATAAATATCTCCTTATATTTAAGCTAATTTTCTCCTTAGTTTTGGCAGCCAGGTTCCCACTTCATTACATGGAAACCTGATCTGATTTGATTTTGGCCTAGTCATAGTGTTTCTGTTAATTTGTGCAGTCACGTGCCATGTGACCGTTTTCTCCGCAATTCCAGCATTTTATTGGAGGTTGCACAACTCCTCTTCCTCGGCCTCTAAAGCCTCCTTTAGACATTGCTCGCCCTCTCTGGCCTTTCTGTCCTCTGCCTGCATTTTGGTAAAAAGTGTCACTATCCTGATCTACCAGAAAAGTGTGTTTTGAAGCTTTCATTTGTTTTCGTTTTTGTTTGTCTATTACTACTTTTTCCGCATGGAGGGCATGATTTATGTATTCCTCCCGCTATGATCTTTAGTTTTGAATTTGTAGCATGTGTTTTCTCTACGTGCTTCTCTACTTTCTCTAGACTTCTCCCTTCTTCTCTAACTCTGTAAATTTTGGTTTTCTCTTGCCTGCCTACTGTTAGGCCCAGTCTCATCATCTTCCTACCTGCAATACAGTGCTTTCTGAGCTCTCTCTCTTTCCCTCTCTTTCTCTCTCTCTCTTTCTCTCTCTCCCAAAACACTACATCATCAGATGCCTTCTTTAATTTCTTTAAGATTTATTTATGTTGTTTCGTTTATGGCACCTCTAAGTCCTAATAATTTGGTTGTCCCTCAAATTTATATTTTTTAACCCATTTATCGAAATCTTTTTTTTTAATCGGTTGGGATCCTGCCTTTCAATTATTTTCCAATCTTTGCATTTTAGTTCATGTCGGGGTAGGGACTTTCGCTTACTATTTAAGAGGAGCGCTCAAATGAGATCACTCTCAGTCAAACCGTTCACAAGCATACCACGCGCGTTTTTTTTTAAGAACAGAGGAGTCTGCCCCTCCTGCTCCGGAATTTAACTAACATAAAACGTTAGGGGGCTCCACATCCGCCCCTGCAGAATTTAACTGTTTCTAGTTGTACTTGATAGGGTCTAGAATTCTCAAGGTTTTTTTGTTTTGTTTTTTTAATAACAGAGGAGTCCGCCCCTCCTGCTGCAGAATTTAACTAGCTTGAAAGCTAGGGGGCTCCACATCCGCCCCTGCGGAATTTAACTGTTTCTATTTAGTAGAATTAATATTCCTACTCACGGTCTGCTGATTCTCTTCCTCGGAAGATCTCGTCAACCCTCCCGGTGTCCAGCCGGACTGATCGAGACAGTCCCGTCAAAGGGCTTTTGTTTTACCTCGGCCGAGGATTGTCACCTGCGTCGAAGAGCCCGCTGGAACCGTTCAAGGCGTGTCGAGATCCCGGAACGAGCCCCCAATTTCTGTCAGGTTTATTTCAATGACTGAATAACTATTAAGAGAAGAGCAACAGCAAACAAACCACAAGTGAGACAGAATATTAAGTCTTTTCTCGCGAGGAGTGCAGTACAGATAGCTTAATACAATCTCTACACACACTAAATATCTGTAGGCACTCCCGCTCTTTTTATTTGGATTTGCCCTACCCACAGTGTGAGACAAGCCCCTAAAGAAAGGAGGGGGAAAGCATGTGGGCTTTGCCTCGTAAGGAAAAATCACTAGGTGTTTACATACTAATAAAGACATCTGGGAAGAGGAGTTTGAGTGGACTGGATACAGAAGAGAAAACCTTTGACCTCAAGTAAAAACATAGCAAGGGAAGTTTTACGACATTGTGTAGGATGCAACAAACTAAGTTATTTATTACTGGTTATATACATTCCAACCTAATCCTACGATCAAGATAGTTAGGAAACCCTGACTTTAATGGTCACTTGGAGGTTCATCTGGGGTGCAAGACAGCAATGAGGCATGTTGTCTAACAAAGTGGTCTTTGTTAGAAAGGAACTGTCCTTCCGTGGTACATCATAAAAACAGCAAGGCCAAACAGCAAGCATATAATGCAGTAATATTGCGGTAAGGCATTGATTAGAGAACGCATGATAACATATATATACATTTTTCTAACAGATTGATTGATTGATTGATTGACTATTTATTGATGGGGAATTTCAGGCCCCAGCAGTATCCATACCACAGAGTGGGTATACAAAAGACACACAGATGGCACGAGCGCAACTCAATAGGCTCTCATAAGGCTGCCACACAACGGCGCCACAAAGAAAGTCAGAAAGTGCACAAGATAAAAGCCATCAAAGCAAATCAAAGCTAAAAGACAAAGGAAAAAAAAAGTAACAGCCGCCAACCAGCACCCCTCAATACAAGAGAACACCCCAAAACACACAAAATAGCCTCCACGGGGTCCATAGACAGGTGTAAGGGCAGTCCAGTTCAACGGCGCCCAATGGACCATGGTCGTGAATCGGTGAAAACATCAGAAAGCAGGCAAACGTGTGAGCAGCGTCCTGGGCGCCCAGTCGGGGCACGTGCAGATGGTCACCACGGGTCTAGCACGGCGAAAGTCGTTGGTTCCGACGAGCACGAGGGAGCGGACTCCCCACAGGGGTTGCGGCTGCAAGGCCAAGGCGAGGGACCCGGTCATCACTGGCCGGTTAAGCAGGAAGCCGTCGTAGAGTTACGCCGGTCTCGACCGATGATCCCGGTCCCAGGAAGAAAAAATAAATAAATAAATATCCGAAGAGATACCGAAGTGCGGTAGAAGGCACCAGCATCGCCGAATGGACAAAAAGACAGAAAGAAAAAGGAGAAAAAAAGGAAATAAAGAGGAAAAGAGAGAACACTGCTGAGAGGCAGCCACTCACGGCGCCATACCAAAGAGAAAAAAGTTGTATTTGGAGCACCGGACTTCCAGTGATATGTGGCCAGCCGAGTGTGGCACCTTGTTTTCGGATCGGCGCTGAAGGGAGTACATGGTGTCAGGGGAAATGTAAGTCAAATGAAACCTTACTGATTTCACCTTATGAACAATTCAATTTACAAAATGGCTCCCGAAATGCATTGGTGACGGATGAAAGAAAACAGACAGGCATGACAAGCACTACTTTGGCTTGCGATTATCAATTTCAATATTTCATGACTGGCAGAGGCTGGGATGTGATATTGTGGTGGACCTCACCCAGCAGGCCTACAGTTAGGAGTGGGGTGTTATGTTTGTCCTTTGTGATGCCATGATGTCTTGTTGCTTTAAAGACATAACTAGCCACGGGTGTTGGCAGACATCCATCCGTCCTCTTCCGCCTATCTGGGGTCGGGTCGCGGCGGCAGCAGCTTTAGGAGGGACTCCCAGACTTCCCTCTCCCCAGCCCTTTGTCCAGCTCATCCCGGGGGATCCTAAGGCGTTCCCAGGCCAGCTGAGAGACATAGTCTCTCCAGCGTGTCTTGGGTCGTCCACGGGATCTCCTGCGGGTGGGACATGTCCGGAACACCTCCCCAGGGAGGCGTCCAGGAGGCATCCTGAGGAGATGCCCGAGCCACCCCATCTGGCTCCTCTCAACATGGAAGAGCAGCGGGTCTACTCCGAGTCTTTTTTACATTTACATCACCCACATATACCTTTTCCAGTCTTGTTTTAAAAGATCATTTTTGAATGAGTTAAATGAATTACCAGAGTTCATTCTACACATTTTAAAAGTTATAGCCTCCTTTTTTTTCTTTGTACAGTCCTGGATCACTGCAAACACTGGCAGGTGGTCACTTGAATCATTTATTATCAGTCCAGTTTAACCTTTCTTTTCAATTACATTTGTAAATATATTATCAATTATTGTGGCACTGTGAGATGTAATTCTAGTCGGACGGGTTATTGCAGGGTAGAGACTAGGGGTGTAACGATACATCGATACACATCGATTAATCGATATAATGCTCTACGATTTATTGGTATCGATGCTAAAGGTAAACATCGATTTATATCGCCGTGTTTGACCTCGGACATTAGACGCGACTTTATTTTGAAATCCAGTTCACTGTTGCTTGCTTCCTCTTTCCGGCGTTGTTGTGTTGTGAGCAGAGCACGCGCGTGAAAGGGGAGGGGACAACTAGTCCGCGGCTCCTGGGCTGGTGCTATGGCTAGTGTCCAAAAAGACGAGGAAATTTGCTCCCCTTTAGGCTTCAAGTCATTCGTTTGGAAGCACTTTGGATTCCAAAGAAAAGATGGCTCAACGGACAAGACACGTGCAGTTTGTAAATCCTGCCATGCGGTGATCAAATATTCAGGGAGCACAAATCTCGCCGCACATTTAAAGAAAAAACACGACATCAACGTTCAGTGTTAAAGTAAGCAATTTGTATACTACAATACTCTTGTAATTTCCTAAATAAAGAGTTTGCAGTGCCTTGTTGATTTCGCGTATGAATTGTTATAAATCAGGATATTGTTATATATTTTTTACTAAAAAAAAAAAAATATCGATCGTAGAGCACTATATCGCAATATATCGTGAATGAATCGCAGCAGGCTTTAAGATATCGGCAAATATCGTATCGTAGTTCTTTATATCGATATTATATCGTATCGTGACAAAACCCGCGATTTACACCCCTAGTAGAGACTCATACTGTACATTAAGTTAATAAATTATGCTACTGGAGTCAGCTGAAGTGGGTTCAATAGATCTATATTATAATCGCCACAGACGTACACCATTTTCGTATTGATTTTCCTTTCATACATTCCTGATAATAGTTCACTAAATGTCTCTATACATGAACCTGGACATCTGTATACACAGCTTACCAGAATGTTTTTGGATGATTCCATTTCTATTTCAACTGTAATACATTCCATAATATTATCTATTGCTTGAGACATACTTCTTACTATCTTACACTTATAGTTTTTATCTATGAATAGAGCAATCCTCCACATCTTTTTACCTTCCTATTTAATGTATAACTCTCATACCCCTCTATGTCAATATTTTCAGACTGATCTTCCTTTAACCAGGTTTCAGATATTGCAATTACAGTAAACAGATTATTCATATATTTTAAACATTGTTTGATCTTAGAGATGTTTGCTTTCAGGCTCCTACTATTAAAATGTATAATTGATATTGTTCTATTTGTTGTTACATTCTTGTTAAATTGCTCAACAGTATAGTATTTGCTGTTCCTTTGAGTGTAGTTGATGAAGAAGTTATTCACAGGATCAATATTGTTCTCTATGTCAAATCCCTTATGGTCAGTGAAGTCAAATGTTTTCAAATCAAGTTCTTCATTTTCAGTTATCAGTGCTTGTTTGTTAAACACATAAGTTGGAAAAGAAAGGCATTTGTCAGTACTGTTCATGGTGGGTTGATAATTTCACCAGGTTTTTTACATTCCATGATCTAAAGGTACCACAACTTGAGGTTCAGCAGAATAATGTACAGGTTACTAGTCTCCTTCGTACCTCTTAAGTTGCTCTATGGCACTGATGCAGAAACTATGAGAACTTTCTGCTGCCCCAACAGGTTTGATGAACACCTTACAACCAGCAGTCCAAGTGGACTGTATTTTACCGCTTTTCTTAAGATCTCTTGCTTTCTTAGCTATTTCACCATTTTTCTTGGTGAGGTGTTCATTAATGTACACGTTCGTGCCTTTTAGTTTTCTACCTTGTTTGAGCAGATTTATCTTACTTTTCCTGTTTGTAAATCGGACAATTATAGATGGTATGACAGGCTTACCTTTTAGACTCTTAGTTGGCAGAGTGTGGCATGCCTCAATATTAACAATGTCAATGGCGATGTCTTTACTCTGGAGGAAAGTTTTTACCTGCTCCTCTGTTGTCTCCTCATGTTCAGGATTATCCTCCGAAGCAAGGCCTTTCACAGCCTGCTGGTAGTTCCGTGGTTTGATCCTTAAACCTGTGATGATGACATCGCTCATTCTTGAGTACTGCTCCAAATTGTCTAATCTATTTTCCAGGCTGACAATTTTCTTATTTTGTTCAATGTTTAATTGTTTGAGCTGCTTCACCTCTCCCATCAGCTCTGTAATAATCGCCTGTTGCTTCATTATAGTTTCCACATTTGAAGACATCACTTCCATTGATAACTTCAGCTCCTCCATGTCCTTCTGAAGCACTTTCATGGCCATCCCGGCTATCAATCTATACCTGATGGTAGCTCTCCTCCTGGGCTGGTGGTGTTAGCCTACTAGGCCTGGTGGTGGGTGTCCTCGTGGGGCTGATGGCGTTTGCCTACTGGGCCAGGTGGTAGCTGGGCTCCTGGTATCTGGTGTTGGCTGGGCTCCTGAGGGGATGATCGCTGGTCCGGCGCAGGTGGGTAGAGGTCCGGTGAAGGCCGCGGGTCCGGCGTTGCTGGCACACAGTCCGCCGACGGCCGCAGGTCCGGCGTTGCTGGGACGAAGTCTGGCAACGGCCGCGGGTCCAGCGTTTCTGGCTCAAAGTCCAGCGACGGCCGCGCATCCGGCAACGCTGGAGTGGGACCCTAATGCGGCCGCGAGTCTGATGGCGCCGGGAGGAACCCCAGCGGGGCCACGGGTCTGGAGTCGCTGGAGCGAAATCCAACGCCGGCCGCGGAGCCGATGGTGCTGGAAGGCTCCTACGTTTGGTGGCTCGGCGACTTCCCGACAGGGAAGAAGCCTCAGCGTGATCACTCCTCGACGAGATCGCTCCTCAATCAAAGGACTTTTCTTGTAGCATCCCTCATGTCTCTACCGGACGACCGAGTTTCTCATTCTTTCTCTAAGGGAGAGCCCAGACACCCTACGGAGGAAACTAATTCCGGCCATCTGTTTGAATCTTGTTCTTTAGGTCACGACCCATAGCTTGTGACCATAGGAGAGCGTAGATCGACCGGTGAATTGAGAGCTTTGTCTTTTGGCTCAGCTCTCTTTTCAACACAATGGACCAGCACGCCACCTCCACTGTAAACAGTGTTGACGGTGCACTGCTTTCCCCTCCTGAGACGCCGGATGGTGGACCAGAATTTTCTCAAAGTCGTCCGGAAGTCCATGGCCTCGCCAAACTCCTCCCACGCTCGGGTTTTTGCCTCAGCAACCGCCAAAGCCCCGTTCCGCTTGGCCGTCCAGTACCCGTCGGCTGCCTCCAGAGTCTCACAGGCCAAAATGGCCCGATAAGACTCGTTGTTCAGATTGTCGGCATCCCTTACCACCAGTGTCCATCAGCGGGTTTGGGGGTTGCCGCCACGACAGGCACCGACCACCTTATGGCCACAGCTCTGGTCGGCTGCCTCAACAATGGAGGCACGGAACATGGTCCACTCGGACTCAATGTCCCCCGCCTTCTCCGGGATGTGGGAAAAGCTCTGACAGAGGTGGGAGTTGAAGCTCTACCTGACAGGGGATTCTGTGAACCCCAATGTGCAGGCGCCCAGCCAGTGGGCAACAAGTAGGCCCACACCTGCTCGACATCTCTCACCGTGGGCAACTCCAGAGTGGAAGAGATTTCAGCCCCTCTCAATAGGGCTTGTACCAGAGCCCAAACTGTGTGTGGAGGCAAGTCCGATTATGTCTAGTCAGAACTTTTTTGCCTCGCGCACCAGCCCGGGCTCCTTTCCAGCCAGAGAGATGACATTCCATGTCCCAAGAGCCAGCTTCTGCAGCCGGGGATCAGAACGCCAAGGTCCCCGCCTTTGGCCGCCGCCCAGCTCACTTTGCACCCGACCCCTTTGGCCCCTCCCAGAGGTGATGAGCCCATGGGAAAGAGGACCTACGTCTCCTTTTCGCGTTGTGCTCGGCCGGGGCCCATGGGTGAAAGCCTGGCCACCAGACGCTTGCCTTCGAGCCCAACCTCCAGGCCTGGCTCCAGAGGGGGGCCCCGGTGACCCACGTCCAGGCGAAGGAAAACGAAGTCCATTTATTTTACTCATCATCATAAGGGGTTCTAGTGAGCCGTGCTTTGTTTGGCCTCACTTAGGACCCTTTTGCCATGGGTGACCCTGCCAGGGGCATGAAGCCCCAGACAATATGGCTCCTAGGATCATTAAGACACGGAAACCCCTCCACCACGATAAGGTGACGACTCACGGAAGCAGACAGTCATGGAATAAAGACGTGTTGCTCACTTCTGCCACATTATAATTTCAACATTTTGCTCTTTTACTGTATTGGCAACCAAACCTACATTTGATATGACATTTTCCTACATAAAAGCTTTGTATACTGCTGGCTTCCCTTCTATTGACTCCAGCTAACAAAGTGACATAGGCCTTAAGGGGGACCACAGGACAACAAAATGTCTTCTAATACAAAAATAGCTCACCATATTATTTGAAAATGTTATCTGCTTTAGGGATCAACATTTGAGATGTAGTCAATAGAGTTAATTTCAAAACATTTAGCTCTTCACTCAAACTAACAAAATAGTGTTTGAAGAAACTTATTGTACATTTCATTTTATTTTTGTTTCAACACAGTGTCATATTCTATCAAATAACACACGAGCATATTGGTAACAAGTTAACATGCCTGAAAGGGATTGTGTGACAGACAAGACGGGACAGCCAAATGCCGCACAAGGAAGACTTTATTGATTTGAGGGAAAGGGGAATTGGAACGCTGGAGTGCTGGCTGGACAGGGGTGCTGGACTGGCATGCGGTTCAGTACCCTGTATCACAGATGTCAGCATTTGGTTGACATTGCCGGTAAATCAGATTAATTTCCAGTAAGGGTTGGACTTCGCCAAGGCGGCCCTTTGTCGTCGATTCTGTTCATAAAAGCTTTTGTGGACAGTATTTCTAGGCTCAGCCGAGGCATTAAGGATGTCCGGTTTGGTGACATCAGTATCACATCTCTGCTTTTTGTTGATAATGTGGTGCTGTTGGCTTCTTCAAGCCGTGATCTCCAACTCTCTCTGAAGCGGTTCACAGCCAAGTGTAAAACGGTTGGGATAAAATTTAGCAACTCTAAATCTGAGACCATTGTCCTCAGTCTGGAAAGGATGGTATTCCCTCTGTGGGTCGGGTATGAGATCCTACCCCAGATGGAGGAGTCCAAGTAGCTTGTACGATGAAGCGGGAGATTAACAGGTTGATCGGCGTCTACTGTGATGCGGACTGTATTTGTCTATTGTGGTGAAGATGAATCTAAGCCGAAAGGTAAAGCTCTTGATCTACCAGTCGATCTATGTTCCAATCCTCACCTGTGGTCACGATCTGTAAGTTTTAATAATAATAATTAATAATTCATTAAATTTGTATAGAGCTTTTCAAAAACTCATAGACTCTTACAGCGAACAAGGCAAAGACATACAGGAGGGGAGGGGGACAGGGAAGAGACAATGGGATAAAGTTAAGAAGAGTTAAGTTTTGACCGAAAGAACATGATCCCAGATACAAGCGGCTGAAATTGGTTCCCTCCGCAAGGTGTGCGGGCTCTCCCTTAGAAATAGGTGAGAAGCTTGGTCACCTGCGAGAGACTCCAAGTCGAGCTGCTGCTTCTCTACGCTGAGAGCAATCATGTGAGGTGGCTCGGGCATCTGATTAGGAGGCCTCCTTGGACATCTCTTTGGTGAGGTGTTTCGGCTATGTCCCACCATAAGGACGACCCGGGGACAACATAGGAGACACGCTGCTTCCCTGCTGAACCTGCTGCTTCCACGACCTTAGTCCTGATAAGCGGTAGTGAATGGATAGACAGACGCACGTACGGACTTTGAGGCAAGGTTGAAGCACATGAACATATGTGT
This sequence comes from Syngnathus typhle, assembly GCF_033458585.1. Taxonomy (NCBI): domain Eukaryota; kingdom Metazoa; phylum Chordata; class Actinopteri; order Syngnathiformes; family Syngnathidae; genus Syngnathus; species Syngnathus typhle. The sequence continues at coordinate 625,136 of NW_026871945.1, read as the reverse complement.
AAGCAAGACATTGTACTTTGTGTCAGGCTGTGTTTTTGTTTCTGTGCTCTATATTTGTCATTAACTCATCTGATAATGTATCTCAACTGTCTTGTTTTTCCATACAGTGTATTCAGTTGGCGTGATTGCAACTGCCATCGTCCTGATCTTGCTGCTGATCATCATAGCAGTTGTAACAATAGTTTGCTGCAGGGGCAAGAAGAGCGCCCTCAAAACTGAAAAAGAAGGAATTCCACTCCGGAGTATATAGAGCAGGGGTGTCAAACTCTGGTCTGTAGTGTAATTATATTTGGCACACAAAGACAAATTGTGCATTGACTTTGTGTCAAAATAAGAATTACAAATTGTCTTCACTTTTATGAAATAGAGCTGTTGCCAGAGAATTTTTATCATTCTTTTTTTTTTTATTTGAACAGTTTTTATCCTAGTCTCTGATTTCAAAACTACCGTATTTTCCGGACTCTAAATCGCTCCAGAGTATGAGTCGCACCAGCCATAAAATGCGTAATATAGAAGAAAGACTTATATAAATATATAAGTCGCACAAAAGTATAAATCACAATTTTGGGGGATATTTAAAAATCCAACACCAAAAACAAACCTGTCGTCTTGAAAGGGAATTTAAAATAAAAATACAATAGGCAACAACAGGTTGAAGGTACGGCATGCTAACGTTAAATAAACTATAAAATAGAAATGTTGCTAGAGAATTTTTATCATTCTTTTTTTTTTATTTGAACAGTTTTTACTAGTCTCTGATTTCAAAACTACCGTATTTTCCAGACTCTAAATCGCTCTGGAGTATAAGTCTCACCAGCCATAAAATGGGTAATAAAGAAGAAAGACTTATATAAATATATAAGACGCACCAAAGTATAAGTGACATTTTCGGGGGATATTTATTTGATAAAATCCAACACCAAGAACAAACCTGTCGTCTTGAAAGGGAATTTAAAATAAAAATAGAATAGGCAACAACAGTTTGAAGGTACGGGTGAGAACGTGCCTGCCGTAACATATTAAGTTGTTCCAATAACTATCGCATAAATAACATGCTAACAAGTTTGTCGAACCATCTGCGTCACTCCAAATCATTAAATCCAACAAAATCTTCATCCTCTGTGTTACTTATAAACAACTCCACTAACCCCGCAAATAGAAGATGCAGCTACGTGGCTTACGTCAGGCTCATCATCAGTTGCAGTTCCAATTATTCCACCGGCCTAGAGCGCCCTCATGCGGTTTAGTGGGAAAACAACATTTTAAATTATGTGTTAATAATTTCATACATAAGTCGCTCCTGCGTATAAGTCACACCCCCAGACAAACTGAATATAACTATGATTTATAGTCCAGAAAATGTTAGTTATCAGTTTGTTGTGTATTCTATGCTGTATATAATATAAGACGTTCATAAATTTATTTGGGTTAGCAGTCATAATGGCCCTCAGAAGGAAATTACGACTACGATGCGGCGCACAACAAAAATTAGTTTGACACCTCTGAGAGGGTTCTCGTCGCAGTCACACATCACTTTTATGGTACGCGGTAGCTACGGATATAGTTCAATGGATGGACATGAAACTAGTTCCAAGATTTCTATTTAAATGTGAGAATCAATATTTTGGTTTCTATGAAACTGCTTTTGAGATTTTGGGATGCTTTGTGGACTTTTTCACCAAATAACATAAAAACTAGTGTATCACTGAAAAGTCTTGCCACGCCATTCTTTGCTGCACAAGTCATTGCCACAATTATTTGCCATCCAATTGATTCAACCATGGCCCAAGTCTTCTTTTGTTCGTGTATTTAATATCCTCCTCCTCCTCCTCGTCTCTCAGAGAGGACCCAATGGCAACACAACCTCTGAGCTCATTAATGCTATATGGGATCGGTACTTGGACGTATACCAGGGGTGGGCAATTCCGGTCCTCGTGGGCCGGTGTCCTGCATGTTTTCTATGTCACCCTGTTGCAACACACCTGATTCAAATAGTCAGATTATTAGCAAGGTCTGCAGAAGCTGGATAACAATCCTGATCATTTTAATCAGGTGTGTTGCAGCAGGGAGACCTATGAAACATGCGGGACACCGGAATTGCCCACCCCTGACCTATACTATAAACGGATTATTTTGTTCAGACAAATAAAAGTTTTACTTGTTACCTGCTAAAAGTATCGACCGGCTGGAGAAGACTGGAGTTACAGTCGAAACAGCAGGTAACAACTAAAACTTTTATTTGTCTGAGCAAAAGAATCTGTTTATAATCATTACGTAGTCATAATGAATGTCATCAAAATAATCTGACATATACTGTTTAGTATTTACATGATTGTGCTTGGGGGCATTATACATGAATATAACATTAGTTTTTTATTGTTATGCAGATGACACCCAATTATATATGATGTTAGAAATGGCTCGTTCTGTTTTTCCAATGCCATAGGCTCGTTCCACATCAATCTAGATTTGTATTTGCAATTGTAGTCGGAGAATGGGAGCAGCTAACGCTAGCATTGTTGACCTGCCCAAGCCCGGCGAGCAATAAGAGCAGCAATCCTAGCGGCGGGTGCCCTCCAAAGACCCTATGACCATCAAAAGAGGCAGGCCAATGTACAGAACCCAGCAAAATCATGACCCCAAAACAAAAATCCAAGATGAGGACGATTACATGACAGATTCACAGGTAAACAATCTATTACAGTAACAGAAAAATCTATTCTTTGCATTTAATAAACTAACAAGAATACTTAAAGGGTTATGTCAATATGATCCTGGACTCAAACAACACAAGATTTGACAATTCCGAAGGAACTGCAAGAAATTAACCTGCTTGCAGTTCACTGAAAAGGAAATTGATGACATCAAAACACATCTAGGTAAGAAAAAGAAAAATATGCAAATAGACATTTACAAAAGACAGTGCATTTAACTATCAGACAAACTGGACTATTTAGGGGAACAATAAAAAATAAATAATCTGGTTATAGATAGATTGGAAGAGACACCTGAAGAAACTTGGACTGGTACTAAGAAGAAACGTTAAAAATAATTCAAAGAAAAATTACAAAGACCAATCTAGATTAATGTGGAACGAGCCTATTGCATTGGAAAAACAGAACGAGGCAAGGGCAGACCCAGACCAATTATTGTCAAAATTGAAAAATATAGACAAAACCATGATTCTACAGAAAGCGAAATACCTCAAAGGATCAAAGATATGTATATATATAGATGAGGACTTTACTAAAACTGTACAATAAAAAAGAAAGGAATTGATACCTTAATTGAAAGCAGCACATAGTAGAAGAGAAATTGCCTATCTGCGATATGATAAATTCCTTGTTCACCCCCGGACAAGTACACCAAAACATGTCCAGCAAAAACAAGCGAGCCATCATATTCTTTTGTTCAGACAAGTTGCAAGGTCTTACCTTAGTAGCTTTTTCTGACAGTTTCGGCAGTAACTTCCGCCTTCATCAGAGTGTCACATGATGTTGTATGTGACACGTCTTTTCAGCTGTTGTTACTACGAGGGCGTGATCCACCTGTCAAATCTCACAGGAGGGTCACGCCTGCTGTCCTCTCGCCGCTCCAAAATGCTGGTCCAGGTGTGTGAGAGCATGCTTTTTCTCGCAAATATATTGTTATAATCATTTGTTTCAGATGTACTGTAATTATTTTCTGTATAAAAATTAAATTTGGTGTTCAAAAAGTAATTTTTCAAACTTGAGTCTTGAAAAAGAGGGGGTCGTCTTATAATAGTGGTCGTCTTATATTCGTGCCAATATGGTATAAATTTTCAATTATAAATTTTAATAGCAGAAGTCTCTCTAAGAACTTTACAAAATCGAATGAATATTGAGGTAAAATAAATAAATTCCATATAATTGATAGAACTTCATCCCACAGCGGGGAAATTCACTTGTCACAGCAGCGCATATGAGTGCAAGAATAATACGAGTGCAAGAATAAAACAAGTGCCAGAATTACAAAAAAGGGTAAATAACAGACAAGGACAAACAAACACAAGTGCTGCTAGTAGAGACGAAACACATTCATTTTATCAGGTGGCATGCATGTTGTAAAGTCTAACAGCAAATGGAATGAAGGACCTGCGGAACCGTTCCTTCCTACACTGAGGGTGCAAAAGTCTGCCGCTAAAGGAGCTGCTCAGGGACCGCACAATCTCATGGAGGGGGTGAGAGGTATTGTCCATGATGGATTTAAGCTTAATCAACGTCCTCCTCTCACCCACAACCTCAACCGAGTCCAGGGGACAGCCCAGGACAGAGCTCGCTCCATCTTATTCAGTCTCCCCCTGTCCTGGTCAATACTGCCCCCACCCCAGCAGACCAGACCGTAGAGGATGGCTGAGGCAACCACAGAGTCATAGAAGGTCCGGAGGAGACCCCTGCACACACCGAAGGACCTCAGTCTCCTCAGCAGGTGGAGGGGACTCTGGCCCTTTTTGCACAGGGCGTGGGTGTGATTAGTCCAGTCCAGTTTGTGTTAAGGCGAACACCCAGGAATTTGTATCGGAATCAAATCTGTTGAAGAACAGATTGAGTTCATCCGCCCAGTCCTTGTCCCCATCAGCCGGTGGTGGACTGCAGACGCCTCCAGACGTTCCTGGCGTTGTTAAGCCCCATCTGCTTCTCCAGCCTCCTCCCGTAGTTCTCCTTCCCCTGCCTGATCTTCAGCCGGAGTTCCTTCTGGATTCTACGCAGCTCCACCACATCCCCCGAACCAAAGGCTCTCTTCTTCCCATTAAGCAGAGCCTTTATCTCGGACGACACCCAGGGTTTGTTATTGGGAAAACACCGGACCAACTTGGAGGGCACAGTGACGCTGTCACGCTGTCAATGTCACTTCCATGGGGGCCACAGAGACCTTCCCAGTCTGTACTCTCAAAGCAGTCTCTGAGCCTGGCAGTGGATTCCACAGACTACAACATCACAGACCTCCTCTCAGGTGGACGCCGTTTAACCATCGGGGTGTAGTCTGCGACCAGATGGACAAGGTTGTGAACCGAGCGACTAAGTGAGGGGAGGGGGGAAGAGGTGTATGCGTCTTCGACATTAGCATACAACAGGTCCAAAGTTCTATCGTTTCTGGTGAGGCAGTCAACATATTGAGTAAAGGCAGGAAGGGAAGCATAATTGAAGTCCCAGGAGATGAGGAGGAGAGATTGGGGGTGCTAGGTTTGAAGCCTAGAAACGATAGCATGGATCCGGTTCGTAGCGGACAGCTGAGGGACGGATGTACACAGTTATAGCAATAACATGTAAAAACTCCCTCGGGAGACAGTACGGTCGGATGCTAACCACCAATAGCACCATGTCACTGGAGCAGAGACGCTCCTTGTCCGGGATGGCACCATCTATCGTTCACAAACACAGCGAGTCCCCCATCTCTCTTCTTATCGCTTTCCGTAGCACTCCTGTCAGCCCGCACCACTTGAAAACCGTCCAGGGAGAGGTGTGAGTCGGGCGAGAGATCGTTCAGCCATGTCTCCGTGAAGCACATGAGACTGCATTTGCGATATTCCCTCTGCGTCCTGGCTAGCGCCGTTAGCTCTTCCATTTTGCTTTGAAGAGATCTCACGTTTCCCATGATGGCAAACACGGTTTATACCGTCTCTTCCGCTGCCTGCACTTCACTCTGGCTCGCCATCATCTTCTCCGCGGCAATATCTCCTTGGGGATCGGGAAGGGGTGTGTATCGCCAGGCTAACAGCTGATCGCGGGTGTAGACAAGGGAGCCGAGTATGGATGGGTCACCCGACGCCGCACCAAAAAGTTCCAAAATCAGTAGGGAACAAACTATGAATGTTACAACGTGAACATCCATAGCCGCGCACTAGCCTAATTCAATGATGTGAGATGGTGAAAAACAACAAAAAACTCACTATAACACAATCAAAACACTAAAAGCAGGGAAGAACGGACAAAGCTGCTGTAACAGGCTACCACTCGAGCGGCGCCTTCAAAGAAAAAAAAAAAAGAAGAAAAAAAATAGCTTTAAAAGACACTCGGCTCAACAATGACAAAAGATGTCGAAATGGGATGTTGACAATGAAGCGAATGAACAAAAAGGAGGTGGGGTCGCACTATATGTGGACAAAACCATGAGATGCACTGTGACTGAATGTTTTACGTATTCCATCGATAATATAACGGAGTGTGCATATTATGCATATTAAAAAAAACAGCTCATATAATCAGAAGTTGTGTATATAGAATCCCAGGATCTTGTCTTGACATTTTTAATGAGAGATTAGTTGCCATTCTCAATCAAGTTATAAGAAAACGCAAATATTATGCTGGGACATTAATATTGATTTATTAAACCCCAAGAGCCACCAGAAAATCTCAGAATTTAGAAATGCATTGCACAATAACTGTCTTTTCCGTCTACCGTATTTTCCGCCCTATTAGGCGCACCGGGGTATAAGGCGCACCTTCAATGAACGGCCCATTTTAAAACTTTGTCCATATATAAGGCGCACCGGACTATAAGGCGCATAAAATAGAAGCTTTACTGCAACAAACTGAGGTTGACTAGGGTTGCGGTATGCACCCACTAGCCAATAACCAACGAACCCTCTGTAAACAATCGCGTTTCTCAAACGATCTCCTATAAAATGATTGGAACTGACTAAAGTTCGATCTAACGCATTGGTACTACTTACCTATGTTTCCCTTCCATATCGATCCGTAGATTTACTCGAAACATTAACAGCGCAGCCTATTTTGACATGAAATAGCATCGCGCGTATAGCAGCTATTGTTATAGCATTGGTACTACTTACCTATGTTTTCCTTCCATATCGATCCGTAGATTTACTCGAAACATGAACAGAGCAGCCTATTTTGACATGAAATAGTCTCGCGCGTATAGCAGCTATCGTTATAGCATTAGCCATCCGCAAAAACCCATGACCCTCAGCTCGCAATCTCCCATGAGCCTCAGCAAAGTGTAAACAATCGCGTTTCTCAAACGATCTCCTATAAAATGATCAGAACTGACTAAAGTTCGATCTAACGCATTGGTACTACTTACCTATGTTTCCCTTCCATATCAATCCGTACATTTACTCGAAACATTAACAGAGCAGCCTATTTTGACATGAAATAGCCTCGCGCGTATAGCAGCTATCGTTATAGCATTAGCCATCCGCAAAAAACCATGACCCTCAGCTCGCAATCTCCCGTGAGCCTCAGCAACGTGTAAACAATCGCGTTTCTCAACGATCTCCTATAAAATGATCAGAACTGACTAAAGTTCGATCTAACGCATTAGTACTACTTACCTATGTTTCCCTTCCATATCGATCCGTAAATTTAATCATTATAGCATTAGCCATCCGCAAAAACCCATGACCCTCAGCTCGCAATCTCCCACGGGCCTCAGCAAAGTGTAAACAATCGCGTTTCTCAAACGATCTCCTATAAAATGATCAGAACTGACTAAAGTTCGATTTAACGCATTGGTACTACTTACCTATGTTTCCCTTCCATATCGATCCGTAGATTTACTCGAAACATGAACAGATCAGCCTATTTTGACATGAAATAGCCTCGCGCGTATAGCAGCTATCGTTATAGCATTAGCCATCCGCAAAAACCCATGACCCTCAGCTCGCAATCTCCCATGAGCCTCAGCAAAGTGTAAACAATCGCGTTTCTCAAACAATCTCCTATAACAGTGCTTCTCAATTATTTTCTGTTACGCCCCCCCCTAGCAAGAAGAAAACTATTCGCGCCCCCCCTCCCCACCGTGACTATCCTAACTTGTCTTGTAAGTCGTAAAATGTTGCACTGTCGCAAACGTGACAGAAGTAACAATGAGAGCGCCACTGCCCCCTGCTGTAGTAAACGCGCAATTACACTTTATTCTAGTACTGCCAAAAAAAAAGCCTGTTCCCCAGGGTCACACGCGCCCCCCCAGGAATAGCACCGCGCCCCCCAAGGGGGGCGCGCCCCACTATTTGAGAAGCACTGTCCTATAAAATGATCAGAACTGACTAAAGTTCGATCTAACGCATTCGTACTACTTACCTATGTTTCCCTTCCATATCGATCCGTAGATTTACTCGAAACATTAACAGAGCAGCCTATTTTGATATGAAATAGCCTCGCGCGTATAGCAGCTATCGTTATAGCATTAGCCATCCGCAATTTCCTAGGAGCCCCAGCTCGCAATCTCCCATGAGCCTCAGCAAAGTGTAAACAATCGTGTTTCTCAAACGATCTCCTATAAAACGATCAGAACTGACTAAAGTTCGATCTAACGCATTGGTACTACTTACCTAGGTTTCCCTTCTATATCGATCCGTAGATTTACTCGAAACATTAACGGAGCAGCCTATTTTGAAATGAAATAGCCTCGCGGGTACAACAGCTATTCGGTGACGCCCCCTGACTACAGTTACCGTAATGTTGGGAAGCGATGCGACCTTGTAATTTACTAGTCGTACTAAAACGTACTAAAACATTTTGGCAGAGCACTGTGTACAACCAATCAACAAATTCATCACTAGATCCATATATAAGGCGCACCGGACTATAAGGCGCACTGTCGACTATTGATAAAAAATTAGGTTTTTAGGTGCGCCTTATAGGGCGGAAAATACGGTAATTACAAAATCGAGTACAATATTAGTTAATACAACCACATTAATAGATAACATATTTACATGTAAAAAATACACAAAAAACATGGAAAATGTTGATTTCTATATTAACGAATGGCTTTAAAAAATAAATTATCCAGAGTATAACAGACAAAATATTATAATGGATAAAATGACACGCTGTAGAAGCCCTTAATTTTCGGTGGTATTCTATTTTAGGAGAATGTTTGCAAACAGAATATTTCACAAAGTTGCAATATAACCAAGCCTGCTTTGACTGCACCGATTGGGGAGCTTTCGAAGCTGCAACTTCAGACTTGCATGAACTCACTGACACTGTCACATCATACATCAGTTTTTGTGAGGATCTGTGTGTGCAGACTAAGACCTTCTGCACGTACAACAACGACAAACCTTGGTTTACACCGAACCTCAGGAGGCTGCGCAAAGTCAAGGAGGAGGCCTACAGGAGTGGCGACCGCGAGCTGTTCAGGCAGACCAGAAACGCGCTGAACCAAGAGGTCAGGAAAGCCAGGAGGTGTTACGGGGAGAACCTGAAGAGACACCTCTCTGCCAATCCTGATCCCTCAACGGTGTGGAAAGGTCTGCAGAGCATCACGGGCTACAAGAAACGAACCACCCGTCCTTTAGAGAGCCCAAGACTTGCTAACCAGCTAAACAAGTTCTACTGCAGGTTTGATCGGTCCTCCCACACAACGGGACCTCCTGCAACACAATCTACATACTCACCTCTCCCCACAACTGCTCTCTCCACACCTCTATCATCGTTGTCACCCACTCACTCTCTTGCAGAGGCCGCGCCCGCACTCCAGGTCCGCGAGGAGGAAGTGCGCCAGATGTTCCGGAGACAAAAGACCAGGAAGGCACCGGGCCCAGACGGCGTGTCACCTTCCTGCTTGAAAGTCTGCGCTGAGCAGCTGGCGCCCACCTTTGCACGGATCTTCAACCGTTCTCTGGAGCTGTGTGAGGTGCCCTCGTGCTTCAAGAGCTCCACCATCGTTCCAGTAGCCAAGAAGCCCGCCATCACAGGTCTGAATGACTATAGACCCGTCGCACTGACATCTGTGGTCATGAAATCGTTCGAGAGGCTAGTGCTGAACCACCTGAAGGAGGTCACGGGCCCCCTGCTTGACCCCCTCCAGTTTGCCTACCGGGCAAACAGGTCAGTGGATGATGCGGTCAACATGGGACTGCACTACATCCTGCACCACCTGGACACCCCAGGAACGTACGCCAGGATCCTGTTCGTGGACTTCAGCTCGGCGTTCAACACCATCGCCCCTGACATCCTCCAACAGAAGCTCATCCAGCTTGCGGTGCCTGCCTCCACCTGTCAGTGGATCACCAGCTTCCTGACCAACAGGAGACAGCGTGTGAGGCTGGGGGGCATCACATCTGACACCCGGACCACCAACACTGGAGCCCCTCAGGGGTGCGTCCTCTCCCCACTGCTCTTCTCCCTCTACACCAATGATTTCTCCTCAGGTGACTCTCGTGTGAAGCTCCTGAAGTATGCAGACGACACCACTCTCATCGGACTGATCCAGGACGGTGATGAGACTGCGTACAGACAGGAGGTGGAGCGGCTGGTCCACTGGTGCAGTCAAAACCATCTGGAGCTGAACCCGCTCAAGACCGTGGAGATGACAGTGGATTTCAGGCGAGACCCTTCACCACTTTTACCCCTCACTATCCGCAGTAATACTATTCTTTCCACAGACACCTTCAAGTTCCTGGGAACCACAATCTCTCGGGACCTGAAATGGACCGGCCACATAGACTCTGTCCGGAAGAAGGCCCAGCAGAGGCTGTACTTCCTGAGACAGCTCAAGAAGTTCAACCTGCCGCGAGAGCTTCTGAAGACCTTCTACACTGCCATCATCCAGTCTGTCCTCTGCACCTCCATCACTGTCTGGTTTGGATCGGCCTCCAAACAAGACAAGCACAGACTACAACGGACAATCAGAACTGCAGAAAAGATCATTGGAATCAACCTCCCATCTATCCAAGACTTGTACCTGTCCAGGACCAGGAATCGGGCAAGGAACATCTCTACAGACCCTTCTCACCCGGGTTGCAGTCTGTTTGAACTACTCCCCTCCGGACGGCGTTATAGAGCTCGGTACGCCAAAACCAGCAGACACAGAGACAGCTTCTTCCCCCAGGCTGTTGCTCTGATGAACTCACACCACTCATAGAGTCTCAGAGACATTACTGTGCAATAACATCCTGCTCCTCACACCTTCTTGAATTTGTCTACACTGTTTTTGCATTATTCACATGTCCTGAATGTTGTTAGTCACCTAAATGTTGAACAGAGGGTGTGTTTCTACCGAAGTCAAATTCCTTGTTTGGCACGCTCAAACATGGCGAATAAAAAAACTCTTGAACTTGAACTCTTGAACATCGGCGAAAGCGAGTTTTGTCGAGTTCTGGACTTTGATGCGGGGACATTAAAGGAGCTCGGACTGCTACGTCCTGAAGCGTCGCCGGACTCGTCTGCTATTCCTCCCCCGGTTGGGAAGCGTCAAAAGCGGTGTGCAAGCAGGCTGAAGAGGGGCAAGCGCGGAGGCGTCCGGGCCAGGCTGGCGGCCGACCCAGCTCGCCCGGCCGTGCCTTCCATTCTTCAGGCGAATGTTTGATCGCTGGACAACAAAATGGATTACATTCGCTTGCTGCGATCTACAAACCGGACAGTGCGTGACTGCTGTGTGCTCGTGTTCACTGAGACTTGGTTGACCGTCAACATTCCGGACTCCGCTGTACATCTGGAGCGGCTAGCGTGCCATCGGGCGGACCCGGTCATTGTACAAGGGGGAAAATCTCGTGGCGGTGGAATATGCGTCTACATCCGTGACGAATGGTGCTGGGACTCTGTAGTGGTATGCAAGCACTGCTCGCTTTCGGCGGAGTTCGTGATCATTAAGTGCCGTCCTTTTTACCTGCCAAGGGAATTTACCGCGATTCTGCTAGTCGCGGTTTACATCCAGCCTTCCAACATCGAAGGCGACAGGATCGCGGCTCTTAGTGAACTGTACCAGGCTGTCAGTGAACAACAGACAGCGCACCCTGACGGTTTCATCATCTTCGCTGGGGATTTTAATCATGCTAACCTGAAGTCTGTTTTTCCGAGGCTTCACCAGCATGTTAATTTTCCTGCGCGTGGCGACAGCTTCCTGGACCTGGTCTACTCTTCGCATAAAGGAGCTTTCAAAGCCGCCCCCCTCCCCCATCTTGGAATTTCTGACCATATCACTGTTATGCTTTTGCCCGCATACAGACAAATGGTGAGAGCGTCCAGGCCAGTTCGCAAGCAGGTAAAGGTGTGGCCTGAGGGTCCCTCTGATGCGCTTCGTGACTGCTTTGGCTCTACTGACTGGGACATGTTTAGGAGGGCTGCCACTTGCGACGATCGGACAAACATTGAGGAGTATACTGACTCTGTTTCCTTCACCATCAGGAAGTGCATTGATGATGTGACTCTCTCAAAATCCATCGTCACTCGGGCTAACCGGAAGCCATGGCTGACAGATGCTGTCTTCAGGCTGCTGAGGGCCAGGGACAAAGCCTTTAGAGCGGGGGATGAGGCTGGCTTGAGGACTGCGAGGGCCGACCTGTCCCGGGGCATCAAAGAAGCAAAGAGGGCGTTCTCGTGCAAAATTGCCGCCCACTTCAAGGACAGCAGGGACGCACGGAGCCTTTGGCAGGGCATTCAGACCATCACGGATTACAAGCCCGCGCCGCAGAGCTGTGAAGGCGACGTCCGTCTGCTCAATGACCCTAACCGCTTCTTTGCTCGCTTCGACGCTCAGAACAGCACTTGCCCGCTGAAGGCCACTCCCCCTTCACACGAGCTGCCCCTGTGCCTCTCCGCCGACAGCGTGAGGAGGGCGCTTGCCGCCATCAACATCCGTAAGGCGGCGGGCCCTGACAACATCCCGGGTCGAGCGCTGAAGGACTGCGCTGGGGAGCTGACGGGTGTCTTCATGGACATCTTTAACACTTCCCTGCAGCAGGCCATCGTCCCTTCGTGTTTCAAAGCTGCCACCATCGTACCTGTGCCGAAGAAACCTGCTCCGTCCTGCTTCAATGACTACCGCCCCGTGGCACTTACGCCCATCATCATGAAGTGCTTTGAGCGGCTTGTCATGGAGCACATCCGATCCGTTCTCCCCCCCACCATTGACCCCTTCCAGTTTGCGTACCGAGCCAAACGGTCCTCTAAGGATGCCATCCGCTCTGCCCTCCACTCGGCCCTCACCCACCTGGAGAGAAGGGACTCGTATGTGAGATTGCCGTTTGTGGACTTCAGTTCTGCCTTCAACACCATTGTGCCACAACGCCTCATCAGCAAACTTGACACGCTGGGCCTCAGTGCCTACCTCTGCAACTGGCTACTGGACCTCCTCTGTCAGAGGCCACAGGTGGTACGTGTTGGCGACAAAATCTCCGGCAGCATCATGCTGAGCACGGGAGCCCCCCAAGGCTGCGTGCTCAGTCCGCTGCTCTTCACCCTCCTGACGCATGACTGCACTGCAACCTACAGCGACAACCGCATAGTAAAGTTTGCTGACGACTCGACTCTGGTGGGTCTCATCACCAAGGGAGACGAGACTCAATACAGGCTGGAGGTTGACCTTCTGACCACGTGGTGCAGGGACAACAACCTCCTGTTGAACGTCGACAAGACCAAGGAGATTGTTGTGGACTTCCGGAAGGGTCACACCCAACACCTGCCGCTGACCATCGACAGTGCTGTGGTGGAGAGAGTGAGCAGCGCCAAGTTCCTCGGGGTGCACATCAGTGAGGATCTCTCCTGGTCCACCAACACCGCATCACTGGCGAAGAAAGCCCAGCGTCGCCTGTACCTCCTGCGGAAACTCAGGCGAGCGAGCGCTCCTCCGGCCGTCATGACTACATTTTACCGCGGCACCATTGAGAGCGTCCTCTCCAGCTGTATTGCTGTTTGGGGTGGCGGCTGCACTGACTACAACTTGAAGGCCCTGCAGCGCGTAGTGAACACGGCTGGTAAGATAATTGGTGCTTCGCTCCCCTCCTTGAAGGACATTTACACGTCCCATCTCACCCGCAAGGCGACCACGATTGTGAGTGATGTGAGTCACCCCGCTCACTATTTGTTTGAGCTTCTGCCCTCTGGGAAGAGGTACAGGAGCCTACGCTCCCGCACCACCGGACTCTCCAACAGCTTCATACTCCAGGCTGTTAGGATCCTGAACTCGCCCCCCATTTCTGCGTAGCCTCCTGTACTTAGCGCTATGCTTACTGTCTGCTGTACGCACACTGGCTCAGTTTTGCTCCTCTTATTTATTGGGTTATTTGTTTATTATTTATTCATCACTCATTTTATGTATTTATTATTTATTATTTGTGCTTTCTTGTTTTTATTTTGTGTCGTCTAATTGTACGTTTATCCTGTACTGTGTCTCGTCACCGTGGGATGGAGGAAACGGAATTTCGGTTTCTTTGTGTGTCTTGACATATGAAGGGATTGACAATAAAGCTGAATTTGAACTTTGAACTTTGACTAATAAACAAAATGATTATAATCATTTATGAGCTTCTTTTTTCCCCAAATGAGAATCGATGAGAACCAATAAAGCACAGGTGTCAAACTCAAGGCCCGGGGGCCAGATACGGCCCGCCACATCATTTTATGTGGCCCGCGAAGACAAATTGTGCATCAAATTCGTGTCATTACAAGAATTGCAAATTGTCTTCACCTTTAATAAAGTATTTTTTTTTTAATATTTGACCAGTTTTTACTCGTCTGATTTGAAAACGAGTTATTTGTCAGTTTGCTTTGTAGCTTTTACTGTAAATAAGATGAGGTGCTCATACATAGTGCTGAACCACCCGAAGGAGGTCACGGGCCCCCTGCTAGACCCCCTCCAGTTTGCCTACCGGGCAAACAGGTCAGTGGAATATGCGGTCAACATGGGACTGCACTACATCCTGCACCACCTGGACACCCCAGGAACGTACGCCAGGACCCTGTTCGTGGACTTCAGCTCGGCGTTCAACACCATCGCTCCTGACATCCTCCAACAGAAGCTCATCCAGCTTGCGGTGCCTGCCTCCACCTGGCAGTGGATCACCAGCTTCCTGACCAACAGGAGACAGCGTGTGAGGCTGGGGGGCATCACATCTGACACCCGGACCACCAATACTGGAGCCCCTCAGGGGTGCGTCCTCTCCCCACTGCTCTTCTCTCTCTACACCAATGATTTCTCCTCAGGTGACTCTCCTGTGAAGCTCCTGAAGTATGCAGACGACACCACTCTCATCGGACTGATCCAGGACGGTGATGAGACTGCGTACAGACAGGAGGTGGAGCGGCTGGTCCACTGGTGTAGCCAAAACCATCTGGAGCTGAACCCGCTCAAGACCGTGGAGATGACAGTGGATTTCAGGTGAGACCCTTCACCACTTTTACCCCTCACTATCCGCAGTAATACTATTCTCTCCACAGACACCTTCAAGTTCCTGGGAACCACAATCTCTCGGGACCTGAAATGGACCGGCCACATAGACTCTGTCCGGAAGAAGGCCCAGCAGAGGCTGTACTTCCTGAGACAGCTCAAGAAGTTCAACCTGCCGCGAGAGCTTCTGAAGACCATCTACACTGCCATCATCCAGTCTGTCCTCTGCACTTCCATCACTGTCTGGTTTGGATTGGCCTCCAAACAAGACAAGCACAGACTGTAACGGACAATCAGGACTGCAGAAAAGATCATTGGAATCAACCTCCCATCTATCCAAGACTTGTACCTGTCCAGGACCAGGAAACGTGCAAGGAACATCTCTACAGACCCTTCTCGCCCAGGTTGCAGTCTGTTTGAACTACTCCCCAGCAGACACGGAGACAGCTTCTTTCCCCAGGCTGTTGCTCTGATAAACTCACACCACTCATAGAGTCTCAGAGTCATTACTGTGCAATAACATCCTCGTCACGTACTGGCGCCACCTGCACCAGGACCACGCCCCCCTATCACCGGAATTGCCGCCACCTGCCACAGCCTCATGGACAGCGCTATATCAACGCCGCCAGCGCAGACCCGAGTGTCCGTCTGTCCCATGATATTGTTTCGCCCTCCGGTCCACGACAAACCGACGTCCGTGAAGAATCGAAGATACAGCAGAACAGCTTGTTTTTCCCAGCCTGATCGCCGATCCAGCGCCGGCTTCAGCTTCGCCCACCTTACCCGCGATAGCGGGCGGGGGGCCCGCAATAAAGTCTCTATCGCTACGCACTTGGCTGTACTCTCCATTCCCTTACAGTACAGACGGACCAGGCTATGCAGCCAGCAAACGAAGAGACGGCATCCGCCCGGCTGGAGCAAGCCGAGACCGCCATTAGCAGCCTATCCGCCGACATCCGGAGTCAGATCGAGGTGGGCCAACGGCAACAGCAACAGCAGCAGGAGATGGCCCAAGCCCTCCAGAGTTTGTCGGTGGCTGCGCCCCCAGCTGTCACGTGCCCCCGAGAGGGGGGCCCCGGCTTGTGACACGGTCGACGCATTCGCGGAGGAATTGCTCTGCTTGTTCGACCTGGGCTCTGCCGCCGAAGACGCCGCCGAGGAACTGGCGACGCTGCGTCAAGTTAGCCGATCGGTCGCAGATAACGCCCTCAAGTTCCAGACCCTGGCCGGCAGCAGCGGGTGGAACGAGCCGGCGCTCGTCAGCACGTTCCTCAACGGTCTCGCGGAGTACATGAAGGACGAGCTAATTTCCCGCGATCGTCCGCGAACCCTGAAGGACGCGATGAACTTGGCGGCCCGAGTAGACCGGCGGATACGAACGCGGCGGCGCGATCGGGAGCGGAGGCCCATGGATCTGGGAGGGGGGTCATCGAGTGACAGGGTGCCCGTCAGGAGGCCGGGCTCACGCGGCGTCGGGGATCCACGTGAGCTCGACCAGCACAGGCTCTCCCAGTCCCAGTACGCTCACGTTACAGGCACGTGTCCAGCTCGCGGCGGGCGACCGGAACGTGGCTGCCCTGGTGGATTCCGGGGCGGAGGGTAACCTCATGGACAGTTGCCTGGCACGCCAGTGGGGGGATCAACTTCCTGCCTCTGAGCCCGCCCATTCCCGCACGCGCCATCGATGGCCGTCTGATCGGCGAGGTGGCCTTCGTGACAGAGCCAGTCAAGGTACTGCTCTCCGGCAATCACCACGAGACCATCCAATTTTTTTTTCTTCCCCCCCCAGGACAGCAGCTCATCCTGGGGCACCCTTGGCTGCGGCAGCACAACCCGGTACTGGACTGGGAGGTGGGGGTGGTTCGGCAGTGGAGCGAACGCTGCCATCGGACGTACCTGAGGGCGGCCACCAGCCCGCTCGGTGGAGCCCCGCCCAGGTACAGCCACGACATCTCCATCGTACCGGCGGTTTATCACGAACTCAAAGAAGTTTTTAGTAAGGCCAGGGCCACCTCCCTTCCTCCCCACCGGTCTTACGATTGCGCCATCGACCTGCTGCCCAGCACCTTCCCCCCCAAGTGACGCGTCTACTCCCTGTCCGCTCCTGAGCGCCGGGCCATAGAGGAATACATCCGGGAGTCCCTGGCGGCCGGCATCATACGGCCGTCCTCATCACCTGCGGGAGCGGGGTTCTTCTTCGTGGAGAAGAAGGAGGGCACGCTCCGCCCGTGCATCGACTACCGGGTAATAAACGCCATAACCGTTAAGAACCGATACCCCCTGCCTCTTCTGTCTTCTGCCTTCGAGTGCCTTCAGGGTGCCACCGTCTTTACTAAGCTGGATCTTTGCAACGCCTATCACCTGATCCGCATCCGGGAGGGAGACGAGTGGAAGACGGCTTTCAACACACCGAGCGGCCACTACGAGTACTTGGTGGTTCCGTTTGGGCTCACCAATGCCCCAGTGGTTTTCCAGTCCTTAATAAACGACGTGCTACGAGACATCCTGGGCAAGTTCGTGTTCGTTTATTTGGACGACATCCTCATCTTCTCCCGCTCGCTCCCTGAAAACATCAAGCATGTTCGGACGGTGCTACGCCGCCTCCTGGAAAATTCGCTCTACGTGAAGGCAGAGAAGTGCGAGTTCCACGCCTCCTCTGTCAAGTTCCTCGGCTACGTGGTGCGCGAGGGATCCGTCGAGATGGACCCAGAGAAAGTGCAAGCGGTCACGTCATGGCCTGTCCCAGAGACATGCTAGCGGCTGCAACAATTCTTGGGGTTCGCGAACTTCTATCGCCGTTTCATCCGTGGGTACAGCACGGTGGCCGTGCCCCTCACCGCCCTCACCAGCCCCGCCTCCCCGTACAAATGGACGGAATGGGCAGCACAGGCGTTCCAGGAGCTCAAGAGGAGGTTCACGTCCGCTCCCATCCTCCGAGTCCCCGATCCTGACCGGCAGTTTGTGGTCGAGGTGGACGCCTCAAACGTGGGGGTTGGGGCGGTGCTGTCCCAACGCAGCTGCCAGGACGATCGCCTCCACCCGTGCGCTTTTTTTTCTCGCCGCTTGTCGGCCTCGGAGCGGAACTATGACATCGGCAAACGGGAGCTCCTCGCCGTCAAGTTGGCCTTGGAGGATTGGCGGCATTGGCTGGAGGGCGCCACCATGCCGTTCATCGTCTGGACCGACCGCCGCAACCTGGAGTACCTGAGATTGGCCAAGAGGCTGAACGCGAGGCAAGCAAGGGGGGCTCTGTTCTTTGACCGGTTTGAGTTCTCTCTCTCCTACAGGTCGGGTTCCCGCAACGCGAAGGCGGATGCCCTGTCGCATTCGTTTCCTGGCGGGGAGGAGAAACGGGGTCCGCCTCCCACTATTCTCCCTCGGTGCGGGTGGCGGCGCTGTCATGGGAGATTGAACGCCAAGTAGAAGCTGCATCACGCGATCAGCCCGGCCCCAGCAACTGCCCGGAAGGTCACCTGTTCGTCCCTGAGGGCCTGCGCTCGTCCGTGCTGCAATGGGCACACGACTCACGCCTGGCCTGTCATCCCGGGGCTGCGCGCACGAGGTACGTGGTGGTGCAGCATTTCTGGTGGCCCACCTGGCAAGTGGACACCAGCGATTACGTCAGAGCCTGCTCAATATGTAACCGCTGTAAGACCTCTACTTGTCCTCCGGCCGGGCTACTCCAACCCTTGCCGGTTCCCCGGCGTCCCTGGTCTCACCTGTCCATCGACTTTGTCACGGGCCTTCCCCCCTCGGAGGGGAACACGGTGGTCCTCACGGTGGTGGACCGGTTCAGCAAAATGACGCACTTCATTCCTCTGCCTAAGCTTCCGTCCGCGAAGCAGACTGCGTCCATCATGGTGCGGGAGGTGTTTCGTCACCACGGCCTCCCAGAGGACATCGTGTCGGACCATGGCCCGCAGTTCGCTTCCACCTTCTGGGCGGAGTTCTGCCGACTCCTCGGCGCTACGGCCAGCCTCTCGTCGGGGTTTCACCCTCAGTTCAATGGTCAAGCGGAGTGGCTGAACCAGGAGCTGGGCAGGTCCCTCCGATGCATGGCCGCCGGGGACCAGCGTTTGTGGGTCCAACAGCTTCCTTGGGTGGAGTACGCCCACAATTCCCTCCCCAGCTCGGCTACGGGACTGTCGCCCTTCCACTGCGTCTTCGGGTACCAGCCACCCTTGTTCGCCCACCAGGAACGTGACACGGCGTGCCCATAGGCCCAGGCTTGTGTCCGCCGTTGTCGTCGTGCCTGGGCGAGGGCCCGGACCCCTCTTCTCCGCTCTGTTTCAGGCTACGCCCGCCAGGCAAACAAGCGCCGGTCGCCGGCTCCGGAGTACAGAGTGGCCCAGCGGGTGTGGCTCTCGACGCAGGATTTGCCGCAGCGAAAGAGATCCCGCAAGCTGGCGCCGCGCTTTGTTGGACCGTTTTCCATGCAGAAGGTGATCAGCCCGTCCGCCGTCCGTCTCCTCCTTCCGGAGTCCATGAAGGTTACCCCACGTTCCACGTGTCCCGTGTGCAGCCCGTTTTTGAGAGCGCATTGGTGCCCGTGCCGCCGCCCCAGCTCATTGAGGGGGGCCCGGCTTACGCCGTCCGCTCCCTGCTCTGATCGCGGCACCGCGGTCGTGGCTTCCAATACCTGGTGGATTGGGAGGGCTATGACGACGCCCACCGCTCCTGGGTCCCGAGTCGCTGGATCCTCGACCGTTCGCTCATCACGGAGTTCCATCGCTGTCACCCGGACCAACCGGGCCCCCGGCGCGGACGGCCGAGGATGGTTGAGGGGCCCAGGGGTAAGGGCCCGAGGCGGCCTTCTCCGCCGGTGCCGGAGACGAGGAATTGGACGTTTCGACGGAGTACTAACCCCGCCTGGTCGTCCGGGGGGTTGCCTTCCTCTGCCTTCTGATTTTTTTTGTCTTTTAGTGCTCTGGGGACGTCGGGAGCCGTCCCTTGTGGGTGGGTTTCTGTCACGTACTGGGGCCGCTTGTGACAAGACCACGCCCCCCTATCAGCGGAATCGCCGCTACCTGCCACAGCCTCATGGACAGCGCTATATCAACGCCGCCAGCGCAGACCCGAGTGTCCGTCTGTCCCGTGATATTGTTTCGCCCTCTGGTCCACGACAAACCGACGTCCGTGAAGAATCGAAGATACAGCAGAACACCTTGTTTTTCCCAGCCTGATCGCCGATCCAGCGCCGGCTCCAGCTTCGCCCACCTTACCCCCGCCCGCAATAAAGTCTCTATCGCTACGCACTTGGCTGTACTCTCCATTCCCTTACATCCTGCTCTTCACACCTTTTTGAATTTGTCTACACCAGGGGTCCCCAAACTTTTTCCTGTGAGGGCCACATAACTTTTGCCTTCTCTGATGGGGGGCCGGTGTCAGTTTGTAACAGAAAAAGTGTGACGATCGTAGAGGAGCTTAAAATTTTTATTGTTTTCCAGAAAGCCACACATAACCAAATAACGGTTATTTAATAACCCTTTCCAGGTTCTTTACAGGAAAAAAAGTCAGGAAACAAATAATAACACTATTAATGAAATAAATAATAACTAAATAACCCTCTCTGAGTTCTTCACAGAAAAAACAGGAAATAAATAATAACTAAATAACTCTCTCTGGGTTCTTCATAGAAAAAAAAAGCCATGGAACATTAACTTTCTGTTGTGCCATGCACAATCTTAACAGATAGAAGTTCAGTTCAGTTGTCAGAGCAGAATCTCTCTGACACATATGAGCAGTCTCTTAAAGTTCTTGTGTTCCTTCCTTATAAATTATAAATATAAATTGGGCACTCTCTTTTAAACGCTCGGCACTGTGTCCACCTTGCTTTTCCTTGGGCGACTCATTTTAATGGAAGGATTCCAGGGGAAGGCTTGTGGGTGGCTTTAGCGCAAAACTGCATCTGAAAGCTCAGCGCGCGAATTACAAGAATGCTGTCGTCACAGCCCACGCTCTAAATTCGGGACTGATAAAAATAGAGCGCGAGTGCGCCATGTCCGTACTACTGAGTACGGACACGCACTTGTGAGTGTGCACCGAGCTTTCTGACACGGCTTCCGGTAGTAAATCCGCAGGCGAGCGCTTCCCCATCTACTGGGGAAACGCAGTCATTGCAGGCAAAATGACCACAAAAAAAAGTTTAATAATACAATTTGTTCAGGGTTGGAGGGCCGGATTAAACAGTCCCGTGGGCCGTATCCGGCCCGCGGGCCGTAGTTTGGTGACCACTGGTCTACACTGTTTTTGCCATTCTTTACATGTCCTGAGTGTTGTTAGTTTTACCAAAGTCAAATTCCTTGTTTGGCATGCTCAAACATGGCGAATAAAAACTCTTGAATCTTGAATTTATTTGGGTTTACAGTCATAATGGCCCTCCGAAAGAAGCTATGACTACAATGCGGCCCGTGAAAAAAATTAGTTTGACACCCCTGCAATAAAGAATTGAATCATTAAACGGAATCAAAAATCGTAAAAATCTTATCAATTCCCATTTCTAGGTATCGCATAGCTCTACTGCAAGGGTGGCCAACCTGTCAAAGATTAAGAGCCACATTTTTTACTCTGTTACCGCAAAGAGCCGCATCATACACATGGGCACACATGAACATCACCCCATCCTTCCTCTTACACACACACACACACACACGCACACACGCACACACACACCTCTGCTCAGCCAAATTTATTGTGTGACATTATCATGTCACACACCAAAATGATGACAGAAATTGATTAGACCACAGGCCATTCATTTTAAACAATGAACATTGTGTGCACTGTCTCACACACACAAACTCTCAGTTCAACCAGGTTCACAAACAAAAACATAATAATTTACAATAGCATTTTTTCACTTACTATGTGCATGTTGCTTCGTGTGATTTCTGGCATTCCTGTTAATGTCCATTATTCTGTGTTCAACAGTGTGGCGGGACAGTTGGATGTCTGATTTTCAGGTGATTTCAACAATGTCACTGAGGCATTTTTTCACGAACCTTCATTGTATGGCTTTTTTAGCCCGTGCAATGTTCATAGCCAATTGATATGATGCAAGCGTGACAGTCTCTGAGTGCTTCGTAATTTTTGGGAAAAACTGTACCTGTTTTTCTGCTTGACTTTTCAAAGTGTCCAACTTGCGCTTGCGAAATTCAGTCCATTTTGGAAAGTCCTTATCGAAGTTAGCATGGAGTGAGCTGAAGTGGTGCTGAAGATTTGAAGCTTTGAAATGTGCTAATGACATCTGACTTATTAGGCAGAATGGCTTGCCATTACGTTCAACAAAAAAATATAAAGTTTCCCACTCTGTTAAAAACGTCCTGTGTTCATCTTCATATTTTCGTTTAGCTGTGCATTTTTTCCCTGCAATTTTGAGAGCGAAATTGACACTAATTGTTTACTCGAATTGGTTTGCCCCTCCTGCTTTGTGGAATTTCACCTCATGCGCATACACATTTGACGAAAATACGATATTGAACTCAAGCAAAGCAAACACGCACAAAAAAAAACCCCACTAACACAAATGTTGATTTGAATGTAAAAGAGCCGCATTAAACCAGGCAAAGAGCCGCATCCGGCTCAGGAGCCACGGGTTGGCCAGGCCTGCTCTACTGTTTAACATCTTCAGCTAACTTTAATAATCAGGTGCTAAAGGTAAACATCGATTTATATCGCCGTGTTTGACCTCGGACATTAGACGCGACTTTATTTTGAAATCCAGTTCATTGTTGCTTGCTTCCTCTTTCCGGGAGCAGTGCGCCCGGCGTTGTTGTGTTGTGAGCAGAGCACGCACGTGAAAGGGGAGGCGACAACTAGTACGCGGCTCCTGGGCTGGTGCTATGGCTAGTGTCCAAAAAGACGAGGAAATTTGCTCCCCTTTAGGCTTCAAGTCATTCGTTTGGAAGCACTTTGGATTCCAAAGAAAAGATGGCTCAACGGACAAGACACGTGCAGTTTGTAAATCCTGCCATGCGGTGATCAAATATTCAGGGAGCACAAATCTCGCCGCACATTTAAAGAAAAAACACGACATCAAAGTTCAGTGTTAAAGTAAGCAATTTGTATACTACAATACTCTTGTTATTTCCTAAATAAAGAGTTTGCAGTACCTTGTTGATTTTGCGTATGAATTGTTATAAATCAGGATATTGTTCTATATTTTTTACTAAAAAAAAAAATATATCGATCGTAGAGCACTATATCGCGATATATCGTGAATGAATCGCAGCAGGCTTTAAGATATCGGCAAATATCGTATCGTAGTTCTTTATATCGATATTATATCGTATCGTGACAAAACCCGCGATTTACACCACTAATACTATGCTATAAATAACCAAAATATCATGTCTTTTCCTTTTTTGTGTGTGTAAAGAAGCACAAGAACATTAGGAAAATGTTTAAATTTAATGAACATTCCTTTTACAAAACATTAACAGCATTACATTAACATAACATAACAGTAATGCACTTTAAGATTAAACGAGATTTATAAAGACATTTTTAAACCATTTACACATATGCATATAAAATCTAAATTTAATCCCTGCCTACACTTTACAAACTAAGAAGAGTGCTATATAATGTGTAAAGAAGAAAGTATTCACATGTCGTGTAAATGTATAAACTTCATCAATGAAACACACATACACATACAATACATATTGAACATTCATGGAGTTGCATGAACAGTAGAAATCCACCATACTTTTTTGCAGTGAAGTTGCTGACTAACATTAAATTGCACACTTTTTTTAATCTGCACAGTAAGGATTCATCTTCACAGAGCTGTATTTTCTCAATGCAAACAGTATCTAGGGCAGCATTTTAAAGGCATTAGACTAGTCTGGACTTGTTTTTGTTACTGATACTTGGCATCTTTTAGCCTGTACAAGTGCATCAATACCAGGTGCCATGTCCTGACTAGCTGTCACTGTCAGAATGTCATTTAAGTGCTTGTTTGTGAGCCTTGAACGCATTTTTGTTTTATTGCTATTCATTACTGAGAAAATCTGTTCACAAAGGTCGGTTGTCCCAAACATGCACAAAATCTTCAGAGCTGTTCAATTGGGGTACCCTGATAGTAGTATTTGTCCAGAACTACGGAGGCAAATTTTCCCTTCAAATCTGCATGTCTTCGGCTGTTGTGGTGTCCATCATTGGCACCAACACAAAAAACGTACAAACAGTAAGAGTCAATGTGTCATCCACTCCACAAATAAACAACACCAATTGTGCCACGTCTGTGATGTCGGTGCTCCCATCAATTGCAACGGAAAATGAATAATAAATTACTTGACTCTCTGTTAGGGTTGATAGATTAGTTTGATCTTATGATTATGTTGGAATGTAACCTGTAATAATTAACCAAACTTTTCCTGTCTTAACAAAGTAGTAAAACAAAGTGCTAAGATCCCTTGAACTGATTGACCAGCTGCAGAGAAAGTTACGTATCTAAGTTGTTCTGTTTCCCCCAACGTCGTAAAACACTGCTCTGATTTGACCAGAAGAAAAAATGCAATCGGATAGTTTGCATGTCACCACCTGGTACAAAAATATTCCAGGACCTGACAAATTGTACTATGACACTCTTATGAAGGTGTCACCAGTTGGAGCCACAATCACATATCTGTACTCAGATACTGAAAGTGTGGCGGTAGCAACAATAAAATTACCAAAAGGAGTTGACCAAAAAATAAACAGGATGAGATATCCGTTGCATGTATCATTATTCCAAGGCAAGCATTTGGAATGGAAAGACATAAGGGAATTTGTAGAAGAGGGAGAGAATGTCACAGATTGGGTTGCAACATCAATAAACACGTGGAAAAGTGAGCGTACCGGAATGACACGGAAAGTGCTAAATTTGACAACCTATTTTAAAGGGGAAGTCCACATGAAATCTGATGAAGAAATGTGATCCGTATTTTTAACACAAGAAGAGGAATTCTTGACAGAAATTCCTCCACAGTTGTGGTCCCAAGGACCAACTGATGTTGGATTAATAAAAGGAGTTTTGCTGGTAATAGTCAGACCCAGAACAGAATATAGACTTAGACTTAGACAGACTTTATTGTCATTATGTAAGCACTCGGTGCACACAAAACGAAATTTCGTCGCATACGGCTCTCAACAAAGGAAAGGAACGTCGAGAGCCGTAGCAGCCGCCGCAGCCGACTGGGGCGCCGCCATCTTAATCTTAATAATACAAAAGACACACGGATGGCATGAGCGCAACTCAATAACTCTCATAAGGCTGCCACATAACGGCGCCACAAAAAGTCAGAAAGTGCTCAAGATAAAAGCCATCAAAGCAAATCAAAGCTAAAAAGACAAAGGAAAAAAAGTAACAGCGGCCAACCAGCACCCCCAATACAAGAGAACACCCCAAAACACACAAAATAGCCTCCACGGGGTCCATCGACAGGTGTAAGGGCAGTCCAGTTCAACGGCGCCCAATGGACCGTGGTCGTGAATCGGTGAAAACATCACAAAGCAGGCAAACGTGTGAGCAGCGTCCTGGGCACCCAGCCGGGGCACGTGCAGATGGTCACCACGGGGCTAGCATGGCGAAAGCCATTGGTCCCGACGAACACGAGGAAGCGGACTCCCCACAGGGGTTGCGGCTGCAAGGCGAGGGACCTGGTCATCACTGGCCGGATAAGCAGGAAGCCGTCGTAGAGTTACGCCGGCCCAACCGATGATCCCGGTCCCAGGAAGAAAAAAAAAAACTAAAATATCCGATCCGAAGAGATACCGAGGTGCGGTAGAAGGCACCAGCATCGCCGAACGGACAAAAAGACAAAAAGAAAAAGGAGAAAAGAAGGAAATAAAGACGAAAAGAGAGAACACTGCTGGGAGGCAGCCACTCACGGCGCCATACCAGGCCGTGTGTTAGACAGTACCCATTGAAAACGGATGCAATGGAAGGCATACATAAAACCTGTAATACAGGAGTTAATCTAAGCAGGGGTGATAGTAAAATGTAATGATTTGCCCTGCAATACTCCAATTTTTCCTGTGAAAAAGGCACCACCTTCCACAGGATGGAGGATGGTGCAAGATTTACAGGCAGTAAATAATGCTGTCATCCAAAGAGCCACATGCGTACCAGACCCACATACGCTGTTGAACTCATGAAGGCCTGACACTAAGTATTTCACCGTTGTGGACATTAGCAATGCATTCTTTTCTGTACCAATTGATAAAGGAAGTCAATTTTGGTTTGCGTTTGCATATGAAGGACAGAGATATACACACACCAGATTACCACAGGGGTACTGCAAAATTCCTACTATTTATTCGCAGGCCATGAATGCAAGCCTGTCCACGTTTCAACCTACGGGAGGAAGCCAGATTTTGTTGTATGTAGATGACGTGTTGTTAGCCTCACCCGATGAGAAAAGTTGTCAAACAGATACTATAGAATTGCTCAGGCATTTGGCAAAAGGACACAAAATAAACAAAAGCAAGTTACATCTACCGTTTTTTTCCGTGTATAGTGCGCAAAATTTAACTAATTTATTGTCCTAAAATCTGGGGTGCGCATTATACATGGGTACAAAAATTTTTATTTTATTTTTATTTTTTTTAAATTTTTTTTTTAAAGAAAGTCATGGTACAACAAAACCAACAACAGGACTGACCGACAAAGTCGTGGAACAAAAAGACAGGGTGACATTACCAAAGACAGGAACAGAAACCACATCATGACAGTAACACATGCAATGATCCGACGGTGAGCGAGGGGCAGACAGGACTTAAATACAAAACACGTTACATCGATTGAGGTGACACAGGAAGAGAGGGGCGACGCGAACAGAAACTATGGCAACCTAGACACACAGCAAAACTGGGGACGAGACATGACAAATCTTCCTCGAAATAAAACTTGAAATCACCTTTCTTGTTTGTTGTCAATCGCGCATCGCATTCAGCCATCCTGCCCAACACACTTACTCAGTAAAATTCATAATTGACGACACATCGTTTGATGCGATGGTGCAATCCTTGATGGTGTGTTATTGTCAAATATTGTTTGTTTTTTAATCTCCATCGGGGACCGGACGTCATACGGAGGCCGCCACTACAGATGCGCAGAACGGTTGCGCAAGACACGTCAGCTATATAAAGAGCGAGAGTTCAGTTCTCCACCTATTAGTTATAATTCACAGTTTAATTAGCAGTTTCAATCAGCAAATAACAAAATGCGTATTACAGGTAATATTTTATTTCACAACACTTTGCCTTGTTCCTTTCGTCTCTGCTGTTCACTTCAAACACGCTCCATACGACCGCAATGCTCTTGTATCAGACGCTTGCTCGATCACCTGCTCGTTTGCTGTCTGCCACAATGTACCCTACACAAATCCGAAACATTTGTTGCGGCTCCGAGTCACGATGAGGGGCAAGTTTTGGTTTCCAAGGGTGTTTTTATTCCTCTTCAACGTCTCTCCCATACAGAGCCGCCTTTTTCACGTCCGCACGCCTTTTTCACATGCGCGCACGGAGCGCGGTGGTGCGTTTACGGGCAGTCGGAGAAATCAACGCCAACAAAAAAAATTACATCCAGCCTAGTTAAGACCATACCAAAGACTATAAAAATGGGACCCATTGCCTCCCTGCGTGTGTGACGATCATTGGGACTTAAAAAAAAAAAAGAAAAAATTCATAAAAATTGGGTGCGTATTATACATGGGTACAGGCTTTTTTCCAGCATCAGCATGCCATTTTTAGGGGGCGTATTATACATGGGGGCGCACTATACACGGAAAAAAACGGTATGTAGGTCAGAAGTGAAATATTTGGGGCATAACCTGAGTGCAGGAGGAAGAACTATTGTTTCAGACAGAAACATTGCCATACTGCAGGCGGCAAAACCAATAGCAAAAAAGCAAATGATGTCATTTTTAGGATTAACAAACTACTTATCAGGCTCAGGGCAGGGAGAGGACTCAAATGCAGAGTTCAGACAAGGAATCTATTTCCTCCACGGAAGACAGCACCAGGAACAAAAAGCGCCTCCAGATGAGGGAAAAAAGGGCAAAAACAAAAGCGCCTCAACACGAGGGAAAAAAGGGCAAAAACAAAAGCGGCTCAACACGAGGGAAAAAAGGGCTGAACAGCAAACAAAAAGCGCCTCAAACTGAGGGACAAAAACGAAGGCAAAATCTCATGAACAAAACACAGAACTTGGGCAAAAAGTCTCTGCTATCTAGCCTTTCACGGGGAATATCTGGGACTACGGAATGGCTGGTGATCATCATGACAAGCAAGACGCACTGGCACAAGACAAGGGGACGACGCAGGCTAAATACACACACGGAAGGTGGAGGACACAGGTGCAGACAATCAGGCCGGACGACACAGGCATAGCTTTGTTTTTAGGCGACAATGGATAATCTGCTCCCATTTTCTTTGACCAATTCATTTCTAGTGGGCTTTTCTGCCTAGTGGCCCTGTCTGTCGTCCCATAAGGAGGAGGTGATTCCCCATTTTTGGGTGTGTCATGTAATTGCGGATACAATTTCTCTATGATCTTTTGTTTTGAATTTGTAGCCTGTGTTTCCTCCTCCCGCTCTTGCACTTCTTCTAGTTCTCCCCCCTCCTCTTCAGCCCTCTGTGTTTTATCTATCATTCTTGCCTGCCTGCTGCTAGGCCCCGTCTCATCATCTTCCTGCCTGCAATACAGCGCTTTCTGAGTTTTCTTTTTTTCGCCTTTCTCTCTCTCTCCTGCTACTTTCAACCAGAACACTACATCCTCATCCCCCTCCTCCTTCATCATTTTGGGGTTTCTTTTTGTCTTTTCTTTTATGGCGCCTCTAGGTTCGGTCAATTTGGTTGTTTTCAGTTGACCCTCAAATTTATATTTTTTAACCCATTTATCAAGATTTTTAAGTCGGTCAGGATCCTGCCTTTCAGTTATTTTCCAATCTTTACATTTAAGTGCATCTCTGATCCTATTTTTGCTCTGCAAGTTCCCCATTTTAATCAATTTCCCAACTGTCCCAACTGTAAAACCATAGGGGTTTCTAAAGTCGGGTGTTCCCAGTAGGATAACAAAAAGATCCTGTGGTGATTCTCACTTCAACCAGCGTTCTGGTGGAGAATCCTTGCCTATTGCGTCCACAGAACCACGTTATGTGCTCCCCACTGCTTTAATATGGAATACTATATCTAGTGATATGTATTCCCATTCACACTCTCAATCGTCTCCGTTCTGTACTTTTAGACAGATTTTTCAGTTTCAGCTTTTCTGCGGCTCCGCAACGTACTACTTGGACATGACTGTCCTACGCGGAATTTCAGTTATGCAGGGTCTGTGGACTTCCGTTGTCCTACTTACACACCTAGGGTTTTACAGGGCATGACGAGCCCTCGGCCGCATCACAGTTTTAAACAAAAACAAACTCACCTCTTCACCTCTGCACCTCGGATTGCCTTCAACCTTTAGATCCCAGCTGACGAGCAGACAGCCAGCCCTTGAAAAGGATTCTAGGACCCCACCTAGGAAGGTCCTGCCGCGTGCGGTCTTTCCGGATCTCCACTGAATCCTCAGGTGTATTGGCATCCGGCTCGAAGGACCAATAAAATGTCAGGTCTAAATACCATCAGACATTTATTTACACGCTGGAAACAAAGAGGAGAAGACAACCAGTATTCCTTTTGCTCGCGAGGAGAATTAGGTAGAAGGCCCAGTTCACAGTCCTCCACCAATTCTGGCCTGCCCTACTGTCAGGTTTAATTCGATGACTGAATAACTATTAAGAGAAGAGCAACAGCAAACAGACCACGAGACTGTGTGCTGTAAGTGTTATGTGTTAAAATTGGCTAATGTAGGTGCACAAAAGAATTTGCTAGACTGTAGTCTATCTGATTTGCACCGCAAAACAAAAGCAATTTTGTGAAAATAAGAAGAAAAGAAAGGCAAGCAATTTTTTTTGTGGGCAGAAACTGGTCCACACTGCATTAATGCCTAGCCCTGATGAAACAAAATTTGAGAGATGGAAAGAACTTGCTTTCTGGAATTGGATGAAGCAAAATTATTAAATGACAACATTTCAAAGCTAAATTTAAAAGAAATAGTCAATTGGTTGTGTAAAGACTATACAAGTTTTTACACTTGAGGATAAGAGAGTGATTGAGTTAGTTAAAGTTAAGAAACAACAACAATTGACTATTATATTAATTTACTGGCGGTTATTTTGTTGTTTTTTATCTTTACCTTGATTGGTTTGACACCTGGAGGGAGGAAAGATTAGAATGTGGAACACGGGTTGAGACAACCAGTTACGCACGCGAAACGTGTGCACTGGGACAGTGAGAAGCATTTTGAAAGGTGTGTCAAACTAAATCAGTGCTTCTCAAATAGTGGGGTGCTATACCTGGGGGGGGGCGCGTGTGACCCTGGGGAACAGGCTTTTTTTTTGGCAGTACTAGAATAAAGTGTAATTGCGCATCTACTACAGCAGGCGGCAGTGGCGCTCGCATTGTTACTTCTGTCACGTTTGCGACAGTGCAACATTTTAGGACTTACAAGACAAGTTAGGATAGTCACGGTGGGGAGTGGGGGGCGCGAATAGTTTTCTTCTTGCTAGGGGGGGGCGTAACAGAAAAAAATTGAGAAGCACTGCCTTAACCGCTTCTTTGCTCGCTTCGACGCTCAGAACAGCACTTGCCCGCTGAAGGCCACTCCCCCTTCACACAAGCTGCCCCTGTGCCTCTTCGCCGACAGCGTGAAGAGGGCACTTGCCGCTATCAACATCCGTAAGGCGGCGGGCCCTGACAACATCCAGGGTCGAGCGCTGAAGGACTGCGCTGGTGAGCTGACGGATGTCTTCACGGACATCTTTAACACTTCCCTGCAGCAGGCCATCGTCCCGTCGTGTTTCAAAGCTGCCACCATCGTACCTGTGCCGAAGAAATCTGCTCCGTCCTGCTTCAATGACTACCGCCCAGTAGCACTTACGCCCATCATCATGAAGTGCTTTGAGCGGCTTGTCATGGAGCACATCCGTTCCGTTCTCCCCTCCACAATTGACCCCTTCCACTTTGCGTACCGAGCCAAACGGTCCTCTGAGGATGCCATCTGCTCTGCCCTCCACTCGGCCCTCACTGGAGAGAAGGGACTCGTATGTGAGATTGCTGTTTGTGGACTTCAGTTCTGCCTTCAACACCATTGTGCCACAACGTCTCATCGGCAAACTTGACAAGCTGGGCCTCAGTGCCTGCCTCTGAAACTGGCTACTGGACTTCCTCTGTCAGAGGCCACAGGTGGTACGTGTTGGCGACAAAATCTCCGCCAGCATCCCGCTGAGCACGGGGGCCCCCAAGGCTGCGTGCTCAGTCCGCTACTCTTCACCCTCCTGACGCATGACTGCGCTGCAACCCACAGCGACAACCGCATAGTGAAGTTCGCTGTCGACACGACTCTGGTGGGTCTCATCACCAAGGGAGACGAGACTCAATACACTAAAAGTTTAGTCAATTTCATCACTTTAACACATAGGCACACACATGCACAGCTCTCGCGCGCAAGGGGAGGGGGACCCGCATCAATGATTTGTCACAGGTTAGCCATTTCCTGCAATCGATCATGAAGCCGGTTCCCACCCACACACGCAAGGACAGCACATTCCATTTCTCTATTTATCTTTTAGAAGCAATTTGTATTTTTTATTTATCTTTTAGAAGCAAGATGCATTTCTAAACCACTTGATTTGCAAATTTTAACTTTAGTGTGCGCACATAATTTGATTCCTGGTCATTTGTCATTGGGGATCTAAACCAAAGGTAACATAAGGTTTTTCTTTTAATGCGCTCAGAATGTCCCATGCTGTATGGACATCTACTATTTCTTCCTCTGTAGGAGCATGAGAGGTCAAAGGGGAGGAATCTAGTCATGCTGAAAATTTGGCTTCTCCTCTGCCTCTTCCTCCACCACTTGAGTGGTTTCGTTTTTTTCTATAACACTCTTTTGACCAGTGTCCACGTTTCCCACAGTTCCAACAGTTGTCCGAATCTGAAGGGGATTTTGAATTAAACGGCGGCCTGCGGCCTTGTTGGCCTCTACCTCTTCATCTGCCCTGTTGGGAACTTTGGAAGAAGATTGTTGTATCTTAATCTAGATCATTATTATCATCATCTAGATCAGTGTTTCCCAACCTTTTTTGAGCAATGGCACATATTTTATGCTACAAAAATCACACGGCACACCACCAAACAAAACTGTCACAAAACGTATATATAATGAAATATAATGAACATTTATTGTCAATTCACTTACTCAGTGTGAAATTTGGCCCTGTTTGGTTGAACACAACGCTGATATTCCTGCAGGAATTGAAGAAAGACAAACACGAAGATCTTCCTCAACAGCTCTGAGTCTCGCTCTTTTCTTAGTCTTTAAAGTAGTCATGCTTGAAAAGCCCAGCTCACATAGATAGGTTGTGGAGAAAGGGAGAAGAGCTGAAATTGCTTTGTTTCCCAGAATAGGGAACTCCTTGGCAGCAGTCAGCCAAAAACTGTCCAAAGGTACATCCGAAAAGCGCAGTTTAAGACCACGATCTTGTCTTAGTTCAGTTATTTCTTCCTGCTCCTGCAAAGTTATGTCCCTTCCAACTGCAGTTGAGCTATATGGGTTCCTCACCCAGTCAAGGCAATCAGTGGAAAGTGAAGGGAAATAACATGACAACTTCTGCTCCAAACTTTGCAGATGTTTACCTATTGTCTCACACAGTGCAGCTCTGTTGACACTCTGCCATTTCTGGGTGTTTGGGAACATTTCTAGGTTGGCACTTTCCACGTGTTGTTCCCAGAGCAGTACCTTTGAACGAAACCCCTGTATTTTATCTGTACTTGTGAGCAGGTTTTTGTTTCGACCTTATATTCGCGTGTTCAAGTCATTCAGATGTTTAAATGTATCTGCCAGATATGCCAGTCTTGCACACCACTCATCATTTGAGAGCAAGTTAGCGTCATCATGCTTCTCATTTGTCAAAAACACTTCGAGTTCCTCCCTCAGCTCATAAACACGACTTAAAACTTTGCCGCGGGAAAGCCACCGGACCTCCGTGTGGAGCAATAACACTTTATGCTCCTGCCCCATTTCCTCACACAATGATGTAAACATGCGGCTTTTTACTGGTCTCGTCTTCACAAAGTTTATCATGCGCACAACATCTTCCATTACAGGAGCTAGTGTGCACTTGGAGAGTGAGAAGCATTTTGAAAGGTGTGTCAAACTAAATCAGTGCTTCTCAAATAGTGGGGTGCTATACCTGGGGGGCGCGTGTGACCCTGGGGAACAGGCTTTTTTTTTTGGCAGTACTAGAATAAAGTGTAATTGCGCATTTACTACAGTAGGCGGCAGTGGCACTCTCATTAATACTTCTGCCACGTTTGCGACAGTGCAACATTTTACGACTTACAAGACAACAGGTTTGCCTTGGTTAGCAGTGTTGAGTCAACTATACTATAGTTGAATGTGTGCTTTCTTGTTTGAAATGAATTTACGTTGACGTTCAAGCGGTGGGGTCACGTACGTCATGACATTTTCATGACGCAATACGTATTACACGTGCCTGAACGCGGAAGTGAGCGGCGGCAGAAAAAAGCGAGGCGACTTGTTGGCCGGGAGTGGGGGGCGCGAATAGTTTTCTTTTTGCTGGGGGGGGCGTAACAGAAAATAATTGAGAAGCACTGAACTAAATGAAGATGAAATCATATGTAGTAATACAACACTTTACTACATATGGATTCTCTAAATCGTACAATTGAGTAAAATAAAACTTACATGTTGATTCTTATTCAAATTGCGAAGATTCTTGTGATAAACGATGAGAAAATGATTGAAAAGTAACTAAAGAAACTACAACTAAGCTAGTTGTTGAAGCAGTCCAATTGCCACGAAAAATAGCTATATGCACTAGGGATGGGCGATACCAATGATTTTGGAATCGATCCGATACCAAGTATTTCCTACCCAAAATACCCGATATTCGATCCGATATCGATACCGGAAGTGTAATTTCCCGCCAAAAAACAATTTAAATGCAGTGGCATTCTTGCTCTAGGAGAGTCATCTATTGAATTTTGTAGAAAAAAGTATTACGTCATGTACATGAATTATTAACCTTTTTAGACATTAGTGCATTAGTAGAAGATGCATATTAATAGTATAACTTTAATAAAAATGAGCTATTCTTTACTTTTCTCTCTCTCTCTCTCTGTTGTTGGGAAAAAGTTTTGTCTTTTAGTATAATCTAAAAAGAGACATGGTACCAACAGAGATGCAGGGCTTAATCGTCATGAGCAGCAAAACTATCAATTTGTAAAGCCACTGGATACTTACATTTAATATTGTAATACTTTAGTGTTGTTTGTAGGAAGTGGAGTTACAAATAAAACGTATGGCGTTCGACCACAAATTGAAAAGGGGATAACTTTATTTATAAATGACTGACTAAAGCGTAGTAATTATTGCTTCAAATAGCACATCAACCACAAATGCTTACGATTTTTGGTTAGCACCTGATACCTGGATATGTCTTGCCTTTCTGAATCGCTGCTTCTAAGGTACTTTGGTACCTTAGCCTCGGTGTGGCTGCAGGGTTTTCCGTCGCTGCCTTAGTGTCTGCGGCACGTTTCAACTGCAGCTCTTCATGAACCGTGGGGTGAATTTTGCTTAAATGTTTTGTCAAGTTTGTGGTGTTGCCACAATATTTAATTGTTTTGTGACATATTTCACATTTTGCCTCGTTGTTATTAAGTAAAATATAATATCCCCAAACCAGACTTCTCTTGCGTTCGGACTGGGCCGTCGCCGTGGCCATGCTTGTTTGTGTTTGTTTGGATTGGAACGGGGCTTGGCTTGTGAGAAAAGGGGGCGGGAGCAGAGCAGAGCAGGACACGCCGGTGCAGCAGGCGGAAGGAAAAGTAGTGCTAGCATGAGTGCAAGTCGTCAAATTGGAGCAGAAAAAAATGAGAAAAAATATAATTAAATAATTGTAAGTATCGATATTTTAGCTAGGGAGATCGATACTCAAAAATGAGCAGCCTGGATCGATATATCGATATTTTGGTATCGATCCGCCCATCCCTAATATGCACGTGTGCAGGGCGCACACACAAGAAGCTGATTAAATTCAAGAGGTGACAAGCTTGCGGACGGAACCGCATAGCTGTAGTGCAAAAGACGCTTCACATTTTATACACAAGAAGCAGATTAAATTACTGAAACTTTTTAAAGATGTGCAGCGACAAAGTCCGTAGACTGAAATTCAATTATCAAAAAAAAGTGAAAGTCTGCTTTATTGTCAACATCTTCACATGCCGAGACACACAAAGACATCGAAATTACGTTTTCCCTATCCCACGGTGACAAGACATATTACACGATAGACACACAAGTAAACAACGCAATATAAAAAACAAGAAGGCACAAACAATAAATAAGAGTAACAATAAATAAATAGATAACACAACGAATAAAAGCCAGTGTGCATACAGACAGTAAAAGTACAGGACGCTACGCAGAACGGGGAAGCAAGTTCAGGATCCTGACTGCCTGGAGTATGAAGCTGTTTGAGAGTCTGGTGGTGCGGGAGCGCAGGCTTCTGTACCTCTTCCCAGAGGGCAGAAGCTCGAACAAAGAGTGAGCGGGGTGACTCACATCACTCACAATCGTGGTCGCCTTGCGGGTGAGATGGGAGGTGTAAATGTCCTTCAAGGAGGGGAGCGAAGCACCAATAATCTTACCAGCCGTGTTCACTATGCGCTGCAGCGCCCTCAAGTTGTAGTCAGTGCAGCCGCCACCCCAAACAGCAATTATGGACGTAAAGAGGGGCAAGAGTGACGAATGGTATCTATAAATGACCAGAAGACTGACCTATCCTACAAAAAAACTTATACAAATGGGCGGCACTATTGAGCCATGGTTGTATGTCACATGGCTCAAGAGGAGGGATAGTGGGGCAGGTCAGTCAGCTTTATACAACATACGGATTTGATTCATATTCAAAACATTTTCAAAACAACAAAAAAAAAACACCTCCTTCTGCGGTACATCATAAAAACAGCAAGGCCAAACAGCAAGCATATATTGCAGTAATATTGCGGTAAAGCATTGATTAGAGAACGCATGATAACATATATATACATTTTTCTAACACCTACCATCATCTCCTCTTTTTATTTTGGGTTGCCCTGGTTACAAAAGACGTTGCTACACTAAAGGGAGGGGAGAGTGTGACTGTAGCAACGCTGTTTAGCTAGTTAATAATGTTGTGTGGTGCGAGGCCGCATGGCCTTGACCGATCCGTGACCCCAGGAATGCAGAGTCTGTTCTTAGGTGGTTGGCAGCCTCGTTCCCGGCTGCAATCTCCAAACCTGGATGCCGTGTCCCTCTCGTGCATACACTCCAACAAACGTTAAGTAGATGTGAGATAACTTGCATGAAGTCTACTTAAACAAACATTGAGTAAATATGGGATAACTAAAAAACTGTCTCGGACAAAAACAATTAACAGAGAAAGGACTTCTCTTGAACTAACAAAGAACAAAGGTGTTCTGTTCATAACTAGTGAGGGCCTCTCACAGGTAAGAAAAGGAAGGGAGTATAAGAACAGATATGTTGGCTTGAGCGAAGATATGTGACCTCCGGTTTCAGGCCGACCAGCGCTTCAGCAAAACTAATTATTCTAACAAATAGCATTTCAAAAGAAAGTCATTAAAGTGGCAGAAGAATTAGGCAATAGGGCAGCTGCGCGCAAATTTGCTGTCAATACAAACACAATGCTCTCGTATCAATGCTGGATCACCTGCTCGTTTGCTGTCACAATGTACCCTACACAAATCCAAAACATTTCTTCGCTATCGAGTTTGCTAGCGCATGCGCAGTGATCCTGACCGGCAGAATAACATCCAGTTGTTCCCAAAGATGATCTTTTTTCTGAAATAATTTTACGTTTACGGACTTAAGTAAGAGTCAACATTTGGGTGCGTATTATACATGGGTACAGGCTTTTTTCCAGCATCGACATGCCATTTTTAGGGTGCGTATTATATGGAAAATTACGGTATATATATATCTATATATATATATATATATATATATATATATATATATATATATATATATATATATATATATATATATATATATAAACATTTTTCATCGACAATCAATTCATTCTTGTCAAGATGCTCGTCCCGGTCACATGACATGTTTTCCCAGTCAAGCCTTCAAAACTAACAAAAATGAGTAAGAATCTATTTTGAAAAATATAAAAAAAATTGGCAATTCTTTCCCAATTACATCCATCGCTGTTTCTCTTGACACCAGACGCTCGGCTCGGTCACGTGACATGTCTCCCCAGTCGAGCCCGCGAGGCAAGCAAAAATGAACAAGAAACAGAGAAGTTTGGAAAGCTTCTTCAGAAAGGGAAAAAAGTCCAATGAGGAGACTGAAGAAGAAGAGGCTACGACTTCTAAGAAAAGGAAAGCTGCACATTTCTGGAGTCCTACTTAAAATATGGATTTATCGCCGCAGGTGACTCTGACGCGCCAAGCGCACTCGGCACATGTGGCGACAGGCTAGCTAACGAGGCAATGAAGCCTTTAAAACTGCTCCGGCACATGGAGACCAAGCACCCTGCATTAAAAGACAAACCTTAACCACTTCGGGTGTCATTGTTTCCGATTACGCCTAGATGGGACCGGCTCGTTTCTGAGAAACAAGCTAGGTGCTCCCAATAATTCATCGTATTTATAGTATATTTATGATAAATGTATTATTTATTTATATAGATTAATTATTTATTTATATAAAGGCCGGTCCGCAAAAATATTTCTGACGCGTAACCGGTCCGTGGCGCAAAAAAGGTTCGGGACCACTGTGCTACAGGACTTAACGTCCATTACCTCAGTCCAAATCCAACCAAGATCAGAGAATCTCCTGTAAAACCGGAGGTAATAAATGGGATAGCCCCTGTCATAAATGGTCTTTGGTCAGGAGGAATCATTAGGAAATGCTCAAACTCTTCTTGCAAACACTCCTATTTGCCCAGTTCAAAAGGGCAATAGTCAAAAGTCAAAGTCAGCTTTATTGTCAATCCCTTCATATGTCAAGACACCGAAATTCCGTTACCTCCATCCCACGGTGACGAGACACAGTACACGATAAACATACAATTAGACGACACAAGATAAAAACAAGAAGGCACAAACAATAAATAATAAATAATAAATAAATAAAACGAGTGATGAATAAATAATAAACAAATAACCCAATAAATAAGAGGAGCAAAACTGAGCCAGTGTGCGTACAGCAGACAGTAAGCATAGCGCTAAGTACAGGACGCTACGCAGAAAGGGGGGGGCGAGTTCAGGATCCTAACAGCCTGGAGTATGAAGCTGTTGGAGAGTCTGGTGGTGCGGGAGCGCAGGCTCCTGTACCTCTTCCCAGAGGGCAGAAGCTCAAACAAAGAGTGAGCGGGGTGACTCACATCACTCACAATCGTGGACGCCTTGCGGGTGAGATGGGACGTGTAAATGTCCTTCAAGGAGGGGAGCGAAGCACCAATTATCTTACCAGCCGTGTTCACTATGCGCTGCAGGGCCTTCAAGTTGTAATCAGTGCAGCCGCCACCCCAAACAGCAATACAGCTGGAGAGGACGCTCTCAATGGTGCCGCGGTAAAATGTAGTCATGACGGCCGGAGGAGCGCTCGCTTGCCTGAGTTTCCCCAGAAAGTACAGGCAACGCTGGGCTTTCTTCGCCAGTGATGCGGTGTTGGTGGACCAGGAGAGATCCTCACTGATGTGCACCCCCAGGAACTTGGCGCTGCTCACTCTCTCCACCACAGCACCGTCAATAAAACTGATTGGTGAATGATACAAGATTTGCAAAAGGCAGACAACAACAGTCCTTGGCAGATAGCATGATAAGAGCACTCAAACTGAAAGATGTGTCAAATGCAAATTTACTGCCTCCTGATCTTTCTTCCCCACAGGTCAAAAACCCCATCAAGCCAGGTGACTGGGTCACATCAAGGTCGTAAAAAAGAAAAACTGGGCCAGCCACGGTGCGAGGGACCATTCCAAGTCTTGCTGACTACCCCCACTGCACTGAACGTTGCTGAAAGGCCCAGCTGGATTCACCTCAGCCACTGCAAGTTGCAGAGAGTGCTAGACCCCTGATTTCGGAGTGGTGGGGAAGCCTGACTACAAAGGGGCTCCATCGTTTAGGGTGGGGTGTCTCAATGTTGGTGAAGACTTCAACGATCCCCACTGTCACAGGTGAGGGGGTGTGATGATGATAGAACTTTATTCATCCACAGTGGGGACATTTACTTGTCACAGCAGCATGCAAGAGTGCAAGAATACAAGAGACAAGTGCTAAATGTAAAAATGGATAAATAACAGACAAGGACAAAGACAAGTGCCACTAGTAGCAGAAGTGACAAAACGAATGATCAGGTGCCACACGTTGTAGAGTCTGACAGCAGTGGGAATGAAGGACCTGCGGAATTTTTCTTTCCTACACCATG
This sequence comes from Syngnathus typhle, assembly GCF_033458585.1. Taxonomy (NCBI): domain Eukaryota; kingdom Metazoa; phylum Chordata; class Actinopteri; order Syngnathiformes; family Syngnathidae; genus Syngnathus; species Syngnathus typhle. Next base: position 585,487 of record NW_026871945.1, on the reverse strand, counting down.
GGTGTAATAGTCTGCTGCTAAAGGAGCTGCTCAGGTGTCTCTGCCATCCTAGTAGCAATGGGGCTCCACATGCCAGGTGGATTCTCTGCTGCATTGTGGTTGCAGCGTGCTATGGTCTACGGGCTCATCTGAATAGACCGATTGACAATGTCAACCAAGGAAAAAGATGGTCACGTGATGAGAACTTTGAGGACTGGTCATGGGACCCCAGAAACCCATACGAAACCAATACTAGGTACCGGTATGTAAAGTTCACTGTGAGATCCCACACACAGGAAGGATGCTATGTGTGTTCCAAACTCCCCCCCTTCCTCCACGCAAGTTCACCTGGAGGCCAGAGCAATGACTGTCACTGAAGCGAAATGCATGGCCTCTATGGAGGAGTTCGATGCCAACACCGTGCTGTCACAGTCAGTGATGCTACTCCTACCGCCCTGGACTCACAAAAAGAAACCTGTGATCGAACTCTTTTGGATTAATCTCAATGTGACTGTTAAAGGACGAACATTTCCACAAGTAGCCTATACAGATAGGCCACCTGGAGTGAACTACACGTGTTACATTCAAGGAAATGAAACCCACAAATGCATTGACTACGACTGCTCTCCAGGACGAAACTGGATGGGAGCTTTGGACATCACCGCTGAGTGTCAGGATAAGAGAGCCATTTCAAGTGGCGAGGGCTCTCGAACCAACATGGCTGCACCATCAAACGGAACCTAGTTCATACAGAATGGCTGGTGGATTTGTGGTCACAAGGGTTGTCTGATGCTGCCCGCCAACTGGACAGGAGTGTGTGCACCAGTGTGGGTAACAGACCACACCTACAAGATACAACATCATCAGCTGACCACGGCACACAACTCTCCTGGACTTCAACGCAGGGCTGTTGCAAACTTCGAACCACACTGCCTGCCTGCCTTTCAGTAAAAAGAACTGAACTTTATCTACATTGTTTATTGGTTTATGTGTTAAGGAACACTAAGTTGCATTGTTTTATTTGAAAGAAAACTGTACCTTTTGTTTAAACTCATCCATTTTATGTATGTGTTTAAAGGTTTGTCACCTTGATTGTTTGGCTCAATAAAACCCTGAACAAAGAGTGAAATCCCAGTCTGGTCAAGTCCTTCCTTTTCAAGTGTGGAAACCCATGACGTTAAAATACACTTGCCAGTGAAAAAAAACTGTGACCGGTGAAGACTCCACTTGTGGCCACAACCGAGAGGGAGGATGGCAAAGTCACTGGATTATGTGAAAGTGGAGAGGACCACAGCTAAGAGACGTTTCTCCCGTCTTGCCAATAGCATTCTGAGGACCCACACAGAGATGTCTAAAGAGGACTTAAAGGAGAACTTCAAGAAGCTTACACTAGAGAGCTCCAGAGTCATGGATGCAAACGAAGAAATGGAAGCCGCTTACATGGCAGAGGCGCACTGTAGAGGATCTAGGTGTCCAATTGAGAACCGACTTAGAGAAGACGGAAAAGGATTGTGAGCAAAAGACTAGGAAAGTTAAACGCCTAATTCAAGAGACGCTCTGAGGTGTATATGGAGGAAGAGAGCTGTCCCTAGCCATCCATGTTGCAGAGGTTGAGTGCAGAAATGTCTCATCTGACCAGCCAGCCAGAACTCTGGAGTACTATGAGTTCATGCTGACTCACTTAGAGAAGTTAGTGCTTAAGGCAAAAGGAGCACACCAGAACTGGAACCGCTGGGCTCTGCTTACCGAGCAAAGAGACTTTGATGACTGCCCAAGACAGCTGGAGGTGCACCTTCCCCGGTTGGTCTCAAGAAAGGCCGCCTTCATCAAAGCAGCGAAGATGAAATTGAATGCAACGAAGAACTCCCAGGTCGCCGTCCAGTGGCAGCAATAAAGCTAAAAGCTACAGCCCTACCAAAGTTTGCTGGTAACCAGAGAGGCTACTACAGATGGAGGCAAGAATGGGAGGCTCTGCAGAAACAAGGGGAACCGACCGGCTCCAAAGAGGTGAAGGAATTTCAACTGCTTGATAGCCTTGATGTGAAGGTGGCCAGAGATCTACGTATGTCTGTCGACATACAACTCATCAGATGACATCCTTCGAGTCCTGGAGAACCGGTTTGGGAACTAAACCACCATCGCTCTCGAGATCATTGAAGAGCTACAAGCGACTCCAGCAGTCCGGAGCGGTCAGCCAAGAAAAGTCATAGAGCTCATCCAAACGGTGGAAAAGGCCCTTTATGATTCAAGTGACCTGGATAATGCAGACACCATTAAGAACGCAATGGTGACTAAATCCATCGAGGGCAAGCTCCCGGAAACCCTAAAGAAAGACTGGCTGACCTATGATGCTGATGAGAGAAATGCTATGAACCGCCACAACCGTTTTGACAAGCTAATCACATACCTGAAATCACAAGAATCCATATACGAACAACTGGATCAGCTGAGAGACGTCGTCAAACCTGCTAAGGAGAAAACCAAGTATCAAAAGTATGCCAGGACAAAGACAACCAAGTCCTGCAGTTAAACAGTAGGCTACATCATTTGTGGTGACCCAAAGCACAGAAAGAAACTATATTTTTGCAGAAGGTTTAGGATAAACCTAAAGCCATCGGAGAAGAGGGATGCAGCACATCAGCTTGGTGCCTGCAAAAAATGCCTCCAAGTCCACAACGGTGACTACTGCAAGAAAACGTACCTGTGCAGGAACCCCGAGTGCAAAGACCAACACCACTATCTTCTCTGTCCAGTTGCCAGACCCCAGTCCCAGGGAACACCCAAATCCAGTCCAGTGAGAACTGAGGGCAAAAGATACACAGAAACTCAAGAAAGGTTCCTCTCCAAACTTACACCAGAGTTGGCGCAGCAGTGTCAAGACGCCTTTTGCAACATAGCATCCAGGGCATACAACTCCACTGAAGCTGAGAGAGGCCTTCTGGAGGAAAACTGCTTAAACGAGTACCCAGTAACCCTAATGCTCTTTAACGTCACTGCCAACGATGGACAAAGTATTGGGACCCTGATCGACCTGGCATCAGACACAAACTACATAATGCACAAAGCTGCAAGCAAGTTGAACCTGAGAAGTGAAAACCCTTGAATGCATTGTCTCTGCCCGACTCCACACCCATCTCCAGTCCAACAACCTCGATGAACCCTTCCAGTCCGGATTCCGCCCACTCCACAGAATCGAAACAGCTCTTATTTAAGGCACCAACGATCTCCTAATTTCTGCAGACTCTGGTGCCCTCAACATCGTACTACTACTTGACCTTAGCGCAGCCTTTGACACTGTGAACCATTCCATCCTCCTCCAAAGGGTGCGGCAACTAGGTGTTGAGGGCACTGCACTCGACTGGCTCCCCTCCTATCTCGCCAACAGAAACCAGTTCATCTCTCTCTCCGGTCACACATTCATCCTCTCCCCAGTTACACAAGGGGTCCCCCAAGGCTCAGTTCTTGGCCCCCTCCTATTCATCTGTTACTTCTTTCCCCTTGGTAATGTCATCCGCAAACTCAATCTGGACTTCCACTGCTACGCTGATGACACCCAGATCTATATACGCACCACACCAACCCAAAACCCTTCCCTCGCCCACTTTGAAACTTCCATCTCGACAATAAAAACATGGCTGACCCACAACTTTCTCAAACTCAACAGTAACAAAACAGGTCCTCCTCATCACTAAATCCTCCCTTAATAAAACTGGATCCATCACACTCACCATTGACTCCTCAAACATCACTCCCTGCCCTCTGGCACGCAACCTTGGCGTTATTTTTGACCCTACACTGTCCTTCCACCCACATGTTAGCTCAGTTGTTAAGACCTCCTGCTTCCACCTCCGACGCATCGCCAAAATCCGGCACTGCCTCTCTCTCCCTGCCGCTGAATCCCTCATCCACGCCTTCATCTCATCTTCATCTTGACTCCTGCAACTCCCTTCTCACTGGAATCACTGCTCACTCACTCCATAGACTTCAACTAGTCCGAAACTCTGGTGCCCGCCTCCTTACCCACTCCTGGTCCCGTGAACACATCACTCCTGTTTTCCACTCTCTTCACTGGCTCCCCATTAAGGAGCGTATCATCTTCAAGATACTCCTCCTCACTTTCAAAGCCCTTCACCACCTGGCTCCCACTTACCTATCCGACCTCCTTGTCCCCTACTGCCCCAACCGTCCCCTCCGATCCTCCAATACTTCACGTCTGACAGTCCCAAAATCTAAACTCAAATCCTTCGGTGACAGAGCCTTCTCCTGCATATCACCCCGACTCTGGAACTCTCTCCCTCAGTCTGTGACTCACCCACACTCCCCATATTTAAGTCCCGTCTAAAAACTTACCTCAAGCCTATGACCTCCCCTACCCATAACTGGTTTCCTCTTCTTAATTTTATCTCATTGTCTCTTCCCCGTCCCCCTCCCCCTCCCCTCCTGTGTGTCTTTGCCTTGTTCCCTGTAAGCGTCTTTGGGTTTTTGAAAAGCGCTATACAAATTTAATGAATTAATATTAATATTATTAATTACCGTTTTTTTCCGTGTATAGTGCGCAAAATTTTACTAATTTATTGTCCTAAAATCCGGGGTGCGCATTATACATGGGTACAAAAAAAAAAAAAAAAAAATTTTTTTTTTTTTTAATTTTTTTTTTTTTTTTTTTTTAAGTCCCAATGATCGTCACACACGCAGGGAGGCAATGGGTCCCATTTTTATAGTCTTTGGTATGGTCTTAACTAGGCTGGATGTAATTTTTTTTGTTGGCGTTGATTTCTCCGACTGCCCGTAAACGCACCACCGCGCTTCGTGCGCGCACGGGACAGCAAACGAGCAGGTGATCGAGCAAGCGTCTGATACGAGAGCATTGCGGTCGCATGGAGCGTGTTTGAAGTGAACAGCAGAAAGGAAAGGCAAAGTGTTGTGAAATAAAATGCACAGAACGGATGCGCAAGACACGTCAGCTATATAAAGAGCGAGAGTTGTTTTCTTCCTATTAGTTTCAATTCACAGTTTAATTAGCAGTTTCAATCAGCAAATAACAAAATGCGTATTACAGGTAATATTTTATTTCACAACACTTTGCCTTGTTCCTTTCGTCTCTGCTGTTCATCCTAAAACACAAAGGCGCTCTTTAAGCAATGCGACAGTGAGCGCCCGGCGCGCTGCGGTTGCGCGACCGCACCAATTAAGCTCCCTGCGCAGTGCGCACTGAGGTCCACTTAAATTTTAGAAAGTACATCAGGACTTTAAAAAGATCTTCTAAATTTCAGCGACGGCTCTGTCACAATAATCGGCCAGCCCGGTGCAGTTGGGCGGTCGGCGGCGCGCTACGGTTGAGCGTTCTCTCGCACGCTCTCTCTCTCGCTCTCTCTCGCTCTCGCACACACGCAAACCGGATATCATACGGAGGCCGCCATTACAGATGCGCAGAACGGATGAGCAAGACACGTCAGCTATATAAAGAGCGAGAGTTCAGTTCTCTACCTAAATCCGTATTACAGGTAATATTTTATTTCACAACACTTTGCCTTGTTCCTTTCTTCTCTGCTGTTCACTTCAAACACGCTCCATGCGCACGGAGCGCGGTGGTGCGTTTACGGGCAGTCGGAGAAATCAACGCCAACAAAAAAAATTACATCCAGCCTAGTTAAGACTATACCAAAGACTATAAAAATGGGACCCATTGCCTCCCTGCGTGTGTGACGATCATTGGGACTTAAAAAAAAAAAAAAAAAAAAAAAAAATTAAAAATTTTTAAAAAAAAAAATCATAAAAATTCGGTGCGTATTATACATGGGTACAAGCTTTTTTCCAGCATCAGCATGCCATTTTTAGGGGTGCGTACTATACATGGGGGCGCACTATACACGGAAAAAAACGGTAGGTGAAGATGTGACACTTGTGGTTTATGGTGTTGGAGGGATGAAGGTGTCTGTAGCAACCAAACTCTACCTCCTCAGGATACATGTCAGCACTCCAAGAGAAACCCTTAAGTCACACCAACTGATCTGCTATGGGCTTGATAAAATTGCAGAAGTTCACAGACATGTGCCAGCAGTCAAGTTACAGATCTTCCCGGATGTTTCCCTCCAAGACCTTGCAAGACCAAAGGAAGTGCAGCTTCTGATCAGTCACAAAGAAGGGCAGTTGGTACCCCAGAAGGTCCGCTCTGTCTGTGACCTGGTGCTTTGGGATGGCCCGCTCAGCATGACCATCGGAGGCTTGCACCCGGACCTCTTCGAAGAAGTCACCTTAATGGCTCATACGTCAAAACCACACTTCGCAAGATCCATGAGAACTGCAGCAGTTAAATACACCGAGCTCACCTGGTAAGATCCAGGCTCCTGCCAGACGCTCAATCAGCCCAGCACCCAGTCCAATACAGCCATTAGCAGCAGAGACTTTCTGAAGTGGTGGAAATGGGAAAGCATCGGAGCGGCTTGTGATGGGATGCCGTTGAGGGAACTACCAACCCGGAGGGAAAGAGATGACACTGGCTGAAGAAAGAGAGATGGAGATGGTAAGAGATGGCTTGACGTATTTGAAAGGGGACCATCACAGCCCTGTCCCGTACGAGCACGGCAAGTACCCATGGACAGGAGATCTAGCATCTCTATCCAACAGTAAAAGAGCGGTTGAATCCACATTCCGCAGAACGGAAAGGCAGCTGGCAAAGGAACCAGAGTGGAAGAGAGCTTATAGCTCACAAGTCCATGAGGTGGTTAATCGCAAAGCTGCAGTGAAGCTGTCCAAAGAAGTTCTGCAGAACTGGACTGGGCCGGTGTGGTACATAAGTCACCTGATTGCACCAAATCCCCATTCAGTCCCCACCCCAGTGAGGCTAGACGCGCTGGAGAGACTATGTCTCTTGGCTCGCCTGGGAACGCCTTGGGATCCCCCGGGATGAGCTGGATGAAGTGGCTGGGGAGAGGGAAGTCTGGGAGTCCCTCCTAAAGCTGCTGCCCCCGCGACCCGACCCCGGATAAGCGGAAGAAGATGGATGGATGGAAAAACAGGAGGGATATGTTAGGGTTGATAGATTAGTTTGATCCTATGATTGTTGGATGTAACCTGTAATAATTAACCAAACTTGTCCTGTCTTAACAACGTAGTAAAACAAAGTGCAAAGATCCCTTGAACTGACCAGCTGCAGCGGAAGCAATCTAAGTTGTTCTGTTTCCCCCAATGTCATAGAACAGTTCAGTGGCCTAGTGGTAGAGTGTCCGCCCTGAGACTGGAAGGTTGTGGGTTCAAACCCCGGCCGGATCTTACCAAAGACTATAAAAATGGAACCCATTGCCTCCCTGCTTGGCATTCAGCATTAAGGGTTGGAATTGGGTAGTTAGGTCACCAAATGATTCCTGAGCGCGGTGCCGCTGCTGCTCACTGCTCCCCTCTCCCCCAGGGGATGGATCAAAATCACACGGGGATGGGTTAAATGGGGAGGACAAATTTCACCACACCCTTATGTGTGTATGACGATCAGTGGAACTTTAACTTTCGCCGTATTCATTCTAATTATCGCCCATATTCGAATAATTGCCCAGTGTGTGTTAGCAATGACATAAATAAAAAACATTGATACCTCTAATTATCGCCCATGCTGCTAAAAATTCCCCCGAAAATATACGGTTTCCTCCGCGAGCGCATGCCGACGTCATTGCGCAAATTTCAATATGACTGATTTGACAGCACGTCGAATGTCCCTTTTAAATTGTTTTTCTCCATAAACTATGATACAATTACACTAGTCTCTCCGCTACAATATCCTCACACAATTACATTATCGGGGTGAGCGCTCGAACAAGACGATCGCGATAACATGACTTGCGCAACATGTGATGTGCGACGGTAACGTGTTGCATCGATGGAGCGTCAATTGACGCACCCCGCTTGTTAGGGTGGTGCTCACTTTAACTTATTTTGCAAGGACCAAACTGGAGACAAGTTAGTCGTTTTAGACACCTGCAGGCGGAGAGTTCACTCGTCGCTGTGCTTACAGCGATGGTCGAATGAAGTCTGACTCAGGCCTCGTCAGGCGCTTATTTATTGAGAGAAACAGAGTGGGGTGAAAGTGGGGGTGTGGGAACACACAGGATGAGGTGAAGACGGTCCCCTGCTGATCAAAGCACAGCAGGGGACCTTTTACGACGTTCTGTAAACAAAGCAACTTTGATTGCTTCCTCTGCAGCTAGTCAATAAGTTGAAAAGATCTTAGCACTTTGGTAAACTAATTTTGTCTAGACAGGACAAGCTAGTTAAATTATTACAGGTTACATTCCAACATAATCATACGATGAAGATATTCTGCAAACCCTAACATATCCCTCCTGTTTTATCATATGATTATGTCAACCTCGATCAATCAAACATAAGTAAGAAAATACAATGAAAGCAATAACTTCCAGTGAAGATGAGGTTTTTCCTCAATACTCCAGTCCAAATTGTGTGTGTAATTTAAAAAACCTGCGGCCAGATTAAATGCAGGAAAAGAGTTACACGGTCCCTCTGCCTTAGGCGACCAGAATGTTATCAATCAAGATAAAAATTGCTCGCGATTGTTCATTCGTTGGGGGCTTGGCACGCCCACTGGTGGAGGGTGAGCACGATTCTCACCCCCTTCGCAGATCTGTTCCGTCCGGGGAGAACTTGGAAATATCTGCTGCGTGGTCGTTGTCTTCAGTGGCTCAGGGTGGACTACCTGGCCACCAAGGGGGAAGAGGATTATTCTGCCTCTGTATGAATTGGGGGCGGGGACTGTCGATGGCTGATCTGGTTCCTTGCAGGAACCCTTCACTGGGACACACTGGGACAGATGATACCACGTATCTCCTTAGCCGGCCAGTCGGACGGCATGTGAGATGGGCTCATTCGAGATGTTTCTTCTGCTCCTCCCATCACTGTGTGTTGAATTCTTACGTGTCCTGTTAAGACTCCAAAAACAATTACATTTGACAAAACATTGAATCTTACAGTAGATGAAATCATTCTACTCCCCCACCGTTTTGACACATTCACGTAATGTGTCAGTAGCGTCGTTGGGGAGCGAAAAGGACCAGCAAGGTGTCTCGGACACATTATCATACCCATCCCAGCTGGACTAGACGGTCCTGTCTTGTCCAGCCACAGGAAACGGGGCTTCTCCATTAAACAATTTGACGTCAATGGTGCCCCTGAGTAATCATCAAATCCTATTCATCTCAATTTGTACTACACTTACAGGCGAGAGGGATCTTATCTTCAATTGTGATCACGTCGCCTCCACATCAACCTACCTAGGCCATTCATATGCGCGCACACACGTACAAACTAACAGACACAAAGGCACCCATTCATTCACCATCACATCTCAACCCCTGTCCCACCTTCCAACATCCGTGGAGACAATGGAACAGAACGGTCCATGTGCAACACCACAGGAGCCGTCTCCCACAGCCTTTTCACACCACAATACCACACTCCCCCTGCCACAGTCCAGTCTCAGTGGAGACAATGGAAGGCAGGAAGGCACAGGTGAGACACCGGAGTCGCAAGCTCCTGCAATCCTTCCACAAACCAATTACAACAAAAGCCCAAATCAATTATTTCCGTTTGGGAGGATCACAACGGCCAAATTTTACAAATGACAAACCTCAAGACGCGACGCAGGTCTTGGAACCACATCGACGACCGCCAAACGCAAATGCCGGGTCAAGGACTGTTCTTCGCCTGTTCTTTGCAACTCTTGTAGTCAATTTTATTGCCCTTTTGAACTGGGCAGATAGGGGTGTTTGCGAGAAGAGTTTGAGCACTTCCTAATGATTCCCCCTAACCAAAGACCATTTATGACAGGGGCTATCCCATTTATTGCCTCCTGTTTTAGAGGAGATTCTCTGGTCTTTGTCGGATCTGGGCTGGGGGAATGGATGTTAAGTCCTGTAGCAAATGGTTCCTTTGATCACTCAAACAAATGTTGATTAGCCTAAGCGCGTGCCCTTCCAAACACGTACAGCACTTCCTCATAGCTTCTTTAGTCATTTTTCAATCATCTTCCAATTGTTTACAGCACAAGTTTGAAAAGCTCGAGAAAATTTTAACATAATAGCATGACGCCAAATGTGTTAGAGGATCCATATGTCGTAAAGTGTTGTATTTTTACTATCTTTCACTATCTGTCCTACTCACTCCCCCCTTCTGAGGCCTGGCATCGCCCATGCCTCACACCTTGACAAACCTTTTTGGGAGAATGTGTTCTTTACTACATATGAGTCCATCATTTAATTTGACTTTCTTTCCAAAACGCTTCTCAATTTCCCAGTTCACACATCTTCTGCATGTGTTACTGGTTCTCCAGATTTTTCTCTAGTTAATTATCACTCCAAAAGCAACCTTTACTTTTCTTTTGTCTGTTTTTTTTCTTTTTTTTTTCTTAGCATTTAACTTAAATTTCGTTGTACGTGTTACAATGACAAATAAAGATCTACCTACCTACTCAAAATCACTCTTCCTTCAAAGTCGCTCGACTAATTTTCCATGGTAGCCTCCAACAACTTCAACCACTCAAGCTGTATTTTCCTTTCAGTCAGGCATTCAGTCATCAATGCTCATTTGCATCTCACACACAGTCTCCAAAAAGGAGTCTTTCCATCACATTGGTCCCAATTCATCCAAGCACTCCACACAACATTCACATACCATTTTCAACTCAAGGTTCCTGATAGAACAATGCACCAATCCAAAAAAACTCAACACAAAAAAAAAAAACTGCTGGCAAATTAATCAGGATTTTTTCTTTGTTTTTAAATTTGAAGAACTCAATCTCTCAGGTTCAGCTCGCATATAGAAGTTTGTATAATCTTATAACACAACCAGTCAACTATTTCTACTAAATGTCAATGTCTTAAATTCACAATTTTGGTTCTTACAATTCCTGAAAGCATGTTCTGTCGTTTCTTACTTAACATGCACTAGTGTGGATCAATTTCTGCTCGCAAACAGATTTCTTTCTTTTCCTCTCATTCTTATCTTTCAGTTGTTTCTGTTCTGCAGTGCAAATTGGATAGACCACAGTCTAGCAAATTTCTTTATACTAAAAGTTTAGCCAATTTTCATCATTTTAACACAGATGCACAGCTCTCGCGCGCATAGGGCAGGTCCCAGCACCAATGATTCGTCACAGGCTGGCCATTTCCTGTGGTCGATCATGAGCTAGTCCCTCCCACGCACGCGAGGACAGCACATTCTAATTTTTCATTTATCTTCTCGAAGCAAGTTACATTTATTTACCACTTGATTTGCAAATTTTAACTTCAGTGTACACACACACTTTGATCTCTGGTCATTTGTCATTGGGCATACAACAGCATTGCCATACTTCTCGTATGGACAGGAGCTCTAATAATCTAAAAAACGTTCTAATAATCTGACAATGACATGTTCTGCTGTCATATGGACATCTGTTACTTCTTTCTCTGCATGAGCATGAGGGGTCAAAGTGGAGGAAGCTTGTCATGCTGTAAATGTGACTTTTCCTCTGCCCCTTCCCCCACCCCTTGATTGGTTTTGTCTTGCAAAACGACACGCTCTTGCCAAGTGTCCTCGTCTCCCACAGTTCCAACAGTTGTCAGAATCTGATGGGGGTTTCGAATTATATGGTGGCCTGCGACCTTGCTGGCCTCTACCTCTTCCTCTGCCCCTTTGGGAGCTTCGGAAGAAGATCTTTGCATCTTCATTTAGATCATTATCATCATCTAGATGAAATACATCAGAACATTTGCCTTTCTCAATCGTCACAACACAAGCAGTGTCTGCTTCCACCAAGTGTTTCCTCACCCAGTTGCCTAAGTCGGGGGGTGAAACAGTGAGGAGCGCATTTCTAAGATGTTGCTGATAAGCACTCTCAGCTGCATCATCAAATGGGATGCCACTGTGCACCCAGAATTCCTTTCCAAATCTTAATTGAATGGTGGTCTCATCACTTTTTATCTTTCCATTTTTTGTCTCTTGAATTTGTTCTCTTCTCTCTTGCGAAGCTTTCAACCACATTCTAGCACAATTCAACTCTCTCTCTTTCCTTTTCGTTTTCTGTCCCTTGGTCATCCTATCAACACTCTCCTCCAAAACATCAACCACTATCTTCCACACTTCAACTTTCAACTTCCCTTCTACACCATACTTTTTCTTCCACTTCGGCATGTATTGCATACAATTAAGACATTTACTCGCCATGAACTTCTCATCTTCTTCAAGAGCTAGAGATCTACCGTTCTTATTTCCCATCTTAATTTGGTATTTTAGGTTTATACAATTTATACAATTTTTTTTTTTTTCCTTTGAGGATGCAGGTTTAAATTGACCTTCCACCAAATTCTCTTTGCAGCCAATTTATCCTACCAGTCGCACTCTCTCAACCACACAACATTCATGCAAACAGCTTGGAACAACGGACAAAACAAAAGAATCTACGCCCTTCTTCAATTAAGAAAAAGAAGCTCTGTTCTTTTTCTTAGCCCGTTCCTTCCACTGGGACTTGAACCCCAGCTGTTTCATAGCTTGGAAACACCAAAGCCGTATCTCATAGCCCGGACAAACCAAAGCCGTATCTCATAGCTAGGACAAACCAAAGCCGTAATCCATAGCTCGGACAAACCAAAGCCGTAATCCATAGCTCGGACAAACCAAAGCCGTATCTGCGCTTTTTTCTATGACTTACTTGTCTCCTCGGTCTGCTGCAATGCGGGACCCCGTCAAACCACCTCTGACAGACGAAGGCAGACCTAAGATGCTGGCCCAGAGAAGAATTTCCTTCCCAGGACTTTCTTTTCCAGGTCCCACTAAAGGACGCTGGCTTGTCGACAATGCAGCACGTCCTCCTCCGTCAGCCAGATGGCGGGTATGAGGGTCCCGGGTTTCGGCACCAAAAATGTTAGGGTGGTGCTCACTTTAACTTATTTTGCAAGGACCACACTGGAGACAAGTTAGTCGTTTTAGACACCTGCAGGCGGAGAGTTCACTCGTCGCTGTGCTTACAGCGCTGGTCGAATGAAGTCTGACTCAGGCCTCGTCAGGCGCTTATTTATTGAGAGAAACAGAGTGGGGTGAAAGTGGGGGTGTGAGAACACACAGGATAAGGTGAAGACGGTCCCCTGCTGATCAAAGCATAGCAGGGGACCTTTTACGACGTTCTGTAAACAAAGCAACTTTGATTGCTTCCTCTGCAGCTAGTCAATAAGTTGAAAAGATCTTAGCACTTTGGTAAACTAATTTTGTCTAGACAGGACAAGCTAGTTAAATTATTACAGGTTACATTCCAACATAATCATACGATGAAGATATTCTGCAAACCCTAACACCGCTGTTAGAGGTAGATCAAAACAGCTGCTGTTCTAGTGTTACGAACACCAGTGAGATACAGGTGTTAGGGTTTGCAGAATATCTTCATCGTATGATTATGTTGGAATGTAACCTGTAATAATTTAACTAGTTTGTCCTGTCTAGACAAAATTAGTTTACCAAAGTGCTAAGATCATTTCAACTTATTGACTAGCTGCAGAGGAAGCAATCAAAGTTGCTTTGTTTACAGAACGTCGTAAAAGGTCCCCTGCTATGCTTTGATCAGCAGGGGACCGTCTTCACCCCAACCTGTGTGTTCCCAAACCCCCACTTCCAACCCCACTTTGTTTCTCTCAATAAATAAGCGCCTGACGAGGCCTGAGTCAGATTTCATTCGACTATCGCTGAGAGCACAGCGACGAGTGAACTCTCCGCCTGCAGGTGTCTAAAACGACTAACTTGTCTCCAGTGTGGTCCTTGCAAAATAAGTTAGAGTGAACACCACCTTAACAACAGGTATTGCATACTACATAAGGAAAATATCCATATTATCACCCATTTCAGTGCCCCTTGGCGATTGGACAAAAAGTGTTCTCTATTAATCGCCCACCCCCCCTGTTGGACATAGACCTTCTCTAATTATTGCCCTGGGTGATAACTGATGACCATGACGATAGTTCTGAAGTTTCAGTCGCTGTATTGAACATGGGGGCAAGTAACGTGACGAGTGACGAGTGTAATTGTATCATAGTTTATGGAGAAAAACAATTTAAAAGGGACATTCGAATTTTTAGCAGCATGGGCGATAATTAGAGGTATCAATGTTTTTTATTTATGTCATCGCTAGCATACACTGGGCGATTACCTTTGTCTCTAGCCAGGAACCGATATTATCTTCAAGCAACCATAAACTGGGTGGGGGCATGCAACTCTGTCTTCTGTTAGAAAAATGTATATACGTGTTATGTTATCATGCGTTCTCTAATCAATGCTTTACCGCAATATTACTGCAATACATGCTTGCTGTTTGGCCTTGCTGTTTTTATGATGTACCACAGAAGAGAAAGTTTACGGCTGGGTCAGGAGAGAGGTTACGGCTGGGTCAGACAGGACGCGGCTTACAACTCAGATAGAAGAAGACATCTACCGAGACAGTTCCTCTTTAACAAAGAGCATTTCGAGAAACAACATGCTTCACCGCTGTCTCACACTCTCAATGGAACGACAAGCAAACATCACGTTTGCTGTTTTTATCACAGAGACAAAGAATGGTTGCTGATCGTTTAAATTCTTCTTCCTATATTGCCATATAAGTATGTAACACCTTGTGCTTTTTTGCTTACGAGGCAAAGCCCACATGCTTTCCCCCTTCCCTTTAGGGGCTTTTGTCTCACACTGTGGGTAGGGCAAATCCAAATAAAAAGAGCAGGAGTGCAAACAGATATTTAGTGTAGTGAGATTGTTGTAAGCTATCTGTACTGCACTCCTCGCGAGCATAGAATTAATATTCTGGCTCACTTGTGATTTTGTCTGCTGATACTTTTCTCTTAACAACTGTTCAGTCAGCGAAATAAACCTGACATCTTCCTTGCATAGCTCCATTAAAGTTTATCATCAGGCAGTGAGTTTAAATTGTAAGTTCACTACCTGTTTGCAATGTCTAACTATATGGGTATATGAAAATGTGCCTTTTACTTCATAAGGCACATATTTTGCAGGTTACGTCTGCAGGCTCAAGCTTTAAATCAGCAATACTCGCCATTGTGCAATGACATCATGAAAAATTGAGTCAATTGTATTTGAAACACTCCTGTTCTTTCCCATGTTCCAAAAGAAGCACCTTTTCATCTCTCTTTCACTCGATGATAAACCAACCCTGGTTAAGGGGAAAGAAATCTCCCTTTTTGTGATTCCTTAGCAGGTTATAGAACACTGTTATACATAATTGTGTTTCAGTGCTTATGTATTGATCTTTATTTAGAGAGATTCTGTGTTCATCTCTGGGTCTGTTCCCTTTCCTGGTTTCCATAGTTACCTTACTCCTCCTTACACTTGTCATTTCTCTACTCTCCTTCCCACTGAATTTACCCTGCCTCCTGCCGAGATTGCGTGATTAGAAAAAAGCAGCAATGCAACATTTATCCGTCAACATTGTGTCCAAATGAATTCACGTCTCACTTTGATGACAAGGCCACTATAAGATATTGTACATGCACTAGCTGGACTAGATATTGGACATAACTGATCGTTCATGGACGTGTTTTCTTTCCCAAGTATGGCGACGGGAGAGCGAATCTGGCGGCCGGATCAACTGTACATAGATCTCTAAAATTTTCTCTTTGAGTTTCCCTTTCACTACACAGGTGTGTGCTTGCAATTGTACAGATACTGCTGGTTACAAATTTAGGTTACGGGCATGTGTACTAATAATACATGCACGGTTTAATCTTTAAAACAAGTATAATAATCTTTTCAGAATGTAATCTAATTGCTCTTTCTACTAAATTAGACAGTCATTTAGCAACATTGAAATGAATACTACTACAATTAATTTGTATATAATTATGTTTAGGCTTTTTTAAAATCCCAATTTGACAATGTTGCCACAGCAGTCACTGTGCTGTAGAAAGTAGAATTTTCTGACACACTATCTACAATATTTACACATAAGGTTGTAACTGATCAATCAACATGAAATGGTGTAAACTGCCCAAGGGTGTGTCATTATGCGGGCTCCCTTCAGCATTGTTAGAATCCCTCCCTCTCATTTATAACCCTCCCTCCATGGTTCCAAAACACACCTGAATTACCTGCATCACTTTAGTTTGTTTCTGCAGGAAATGTATTTCACAATGAACTACATTGTGTTGCTCCTCGGTATCTTGGACCTGTGGTTTGGAGCTACAGTGTCAGTGTCAAGTGTCAGACAGCTGTGAGAATCTGCATCCCCACCACTCCGGATTGATTGATTGATTGATTGATTGATTGATTGATTGATTGATTGATTGATTGATTGATTGATTGATTGATTGATATCTTTATTTCGAACATATCCAAAACAAAAAAGAGATAAAAAACAAAACAAATAACACTTTAAAGTACCATATATAAATCTGTACAAGAAACAAATAATAAACCAACAAACTGAAAAAAAATATACATATATATACATAAATAAATAAATCAATAAAGAATGCTCGAAAAGGAGTAGGAGGAAGAATAGCTTTTTAGATTCCTACCCCTTTCTCACTTTATCCATTAAACTAATGATGCAACATATAAATCTACAACAGAACACAAGTAGATATACTTTCAAACTTATTTTCGTGTTTCATTTTTGCTTTTGTGTCGCCATTTGGCATTTTTAGTCCTTGTACCCGCTAATAAACATATTTTTGTACCTTTTTTTAAACTGGTAGACTTTTCTTGAGTTCCTCACTTAGACTGTTCCATAGTTTGACCCCGGTTGTAGTTATACAGAAACCTTTTAAGGTTGTTCTTATGTTTAAGATTTTAAAGTTGTGATTCCCCCTTAACTTATAACCTTCCTCCCGATTCCTAAATAAGTTTTGGATATGTTCTGGTAGTTGTTGTGCTTTTTCCCCTATACATGTTTATTGCTGTTTGATAAGATACTATGTCAGTGAATGTCAATAGTTTTGATTGTATGAAAAGTGGATTTGTATGCTCCAAGTAAGTTATGAACAGTCCTTATTGCTCTTTCCTGCAGAATGATAAGTGGCTGTAGTGAAGTTTTATAAGTATTCCCCCAAACCTCAGCACAGTAATGCAAATAGGGCAAGACAAGAAAACAATAAAGTGCACAAAGTGAATGATAATCCAGTAATTCTTTTGCTTTGTATATGACTGCCATGCTTCTTGAAATTTTTGACTGTACGTGTTTGATGTGTGGCTTCCAACTCATCTATTATTTTAACCCCAAGAAATGTGTTTTCCTGCACTCTTTCATTTTCATCCATCCATCCATCCATCTTTTAAAAATGGAAAAACGGCATAAAATTTAATGGGGAATGTGCACAACAGTGTGAGTGACATGTCTGGTGTGAATGATGAATGAGAAAGAAAAATCACCCGAGAGAGAGGGCACGTGTAACAGGACTGGATGTCTGGGACATCGCTGATCGGCTGTCACGAGAGAAGAATAATAGAAAGTCCCATAAAACGTGGACTTTATTTTGGCGACAGTAACAAAGGAGGATGGAAATTTTAGCTGTGTGATTGAGGCGAAAACATAGATACGATTGAACACTGTTTGCGACAAGAGACGTGCGCCACCAAGCTCGTTGAGATGTTCGGTGGTGGCATTTGTCTCTATAAAGGTCGCACGAAAAAGGGAGGCTTGCTGCAGACCGTGATTGGCAGAGCGGAGGAGTGCGCAGCCTTGGCATCCGTAGCTGTGTGAACGAATGTGGGAGAAATACCGGCTGGGTCTGGGACCATGGTGCCAAAGAGAATGATGCGCGCAGACCACATTAGTTGAGCACTGATCAGATTAGGAGTTGGTGCAGGTTGCGCAGTTCCCCCGGCTGACCGCTGGCGCGTTATCCTCTTAGAGAGATACTCTTCGGGCAACTTACCGGGGTGAACCGGTGCGCTGCGGTCGTACCCAAAGTCGACACGGTTCGATTCCGATTGTCGAGGCGCACTGTAATAGCACACACGCCTGTCAAAGTCTGATGAAATTTACGGTTTACAGCAGACCGCAATTGGCAGAGCGGAGGAGTGCGCAGCCGATAGAAATTGGAAAACGTGGAAAAAGAGGCCTCAGGGGGTTTAATATTGGTATACCCTGTAAGAAAAGGAATTTGTGTGCACACTGAAGTTAAAAATCTGCAGTATAAGGGGAAATGCAAAGCGCTCTTAGGGGAAACAAAGACAAGAAGTGCAAGGGGCATGTTTGTAAGTGCAGCTGCGCACGGTAAGAAGCCACAGAATGACCAAACCACATGGAAATGGTTAGTAAGAAGCTACATGAGAGATGGATTCGAATCCCTTTGTCTGTGTGTTCTATGTTTGTGCGTAATCTCTGTCAAGTTTCTGTCAGTTGTCGTCGTTCGCCTGAGCTCTGTGTGCGCGCTTGGTGTATTGGGTGCGCGTGCGTGCGGATCCGTGTGGGTGTATGAGCTCTGTGTGCGCGCTTTGTGTATTGGGCGTGCGTGCGTGCGGATGCGTGTGTGTGCTTGTGCGGTTGTGTGTGCGTTTATGTGCACGCCCTGTGTGGGTGCGGGCATGTGAGGAGGAAGAGAATGTTCAAGAAAGGAGGGGGCCCGGTGGGCTCCAAGGCGTGGAATGGCGCTATACTGACGGGGGTGGGGGCCACAGAGACGCAAGGGCCTGGCCAGACCGTGGTGTCAACATTGATACCCTGACCCCCCCCTTGTCCAGGGGCGCTGTGCCGAGGAGTCCGCAAAGGCGGGGCTGGGTCCCCCCGGGAGAGGTCAATGTCGAGGAGAACTGAGGCAAGATGAGGGGAGGTCAAATGTTGATGAGCGAAGGGTGCATGACCAACAGTGAACGTGCATGATTGAAACTGAAACATCACTGGCACTAATGTTTAACAGTTTGCCAATAGTCAAGAGCGGGGCATGCTTGCACTAACCATTAAAGTACTAATGTGTGTGTACTTGTTTGTCTTAAGAGAAAGCTAGGCCATGGCAGCACTAATTTACGGCTGGACGCCACAAATGCGGCCCGAGACAGATAGAAAGAGGGAGTGAGAGAAGAAAGGGGTACTAACTTGTAAATAATGAGGAGATATTTGGAGTTATCTCTTGGTCCTTTCTTTAAGACCCTTTCAATGATTTTCTGTAGTAGATAGGTTAGCAACACGAGAGATTTAGAGGTTCAAAAGAAAGACAGTTAAAAGAAAATAACATTTTTGATTTGGACAATTGCAGGCTAACAGGAGCATGAGAAAGGAGAGCTGAGAAGCGGGATCCAATTTGATCGGGGAGATTGGAAATTCACAGCACCATATTCTAAGTCACATTTTTGAGCAAGCATGACACAGGTAATAACGTTTGAGAGATCAAGACATAGATCAGGGCTAGATGGGGAACACAGACCTCGATGAGTTAATTTTGAATAATGATACTGAAGACACAATGTACTGTCCCATTAAATTGGTACTATAGATGAAACGTAGCTCGAAAATAGGATGAGTTGCAGGACTTACAATATAAAGACGAGATAACTGTTACGAGGAGAATTTGACTTTTGGTAAACAAACGTTACTAGTGAATGGATGGCAGCAGCTACATTTGGAGATAGTCTTAAAAGTTTGATGTCCCAGTCTGTCACGCTCAGTGCCAGGATCCCTGAAACTCGATCCCGAGACTCCGCCTGCAGCCGTGGACGACTACAAAACGGTACCTGGCTTTGAGGCACCTTTGACCTTTGGCAGGGACAAAGAAAGACTGTTGTTGTGCTTGGAGGGGGCAAGTACACTCCGGAGGAAAGACAACATCCTCAGGGACGAGAAAAGACAGTGAGAAGCGGAGGAACTCACAATGATGAAAATGGACTCATTTGAACAATGGACTCATTCGAGAGTGATGGATGGGTTGGCTCTGAAGCAACAACAAAAGAATACCAACTTGGGAGTGTGAGGTGCTGCAAAAGAAGTGTCCGACGGCCAAATCGCACTCCTTGCTGTGGCGTTGCTAAACTTGGTGGAGCTTAGGTCAAAGTGGACATGAGCGTCATTGTGCACTGAGTTTGACAGAACTGAGGAGATTTGATAAAATATTGAATCATGCGTAGAGCTACAGAGAGAAGCATCATGGTCAGAGATTGAACAGATTTGGATAAAACAAATAGGCTGAAACGGTGAGAAACAAGAGTGAGATCTGATATTTTGGCTCGTCAGGCATAAGAAGTAGAAATCGAGTTAGATACATTTTAGAATAGGACATTTGAACTGGAGTGGATTCAGTCAAAAGGAAGCTAGGACGCTCAATGTACCTACTCAATACGATAGAAGTTTGTTGCACCCTAGTGGAGGTTGGGTGGTCAGAAAGTAGGATATGTTAAATTTTTGACTTTCACACAATCATGCATAGAATTCGCACAAGGCGACAGTTCACAAGACTGACTGCAATAGGGGTCACTTACGACTGCACCGACATGGAAAAGTAGAAGCAAGGGAGTTGAGTAAGGAATTATATGCTAAACAGGGGGGGAGTGAGACTCGCCAAGAGGGGCAATAGAGAGAAGCAGACTGAGAAACATATTTGAGCAAGACAACAGGAAAAAGGGGGAGAGCCAAATGATGACGTAAAAAGCCAGAGGGAATAGTCTGACCCATCTTTATTGAATTTAATTAGGATAAGTAATAGAGATCGAGTTTGTAGGAGCAATCTGAGGTTATGGAGGCTCCCCCAAAACGCGGGTCCCACAAATAGCCCCTCAGATAGACATATATGACAATTTGCGATGAATCTGATGGGCAAGTTTATGGAAAATTGAATTGGATATTTTACAATAGGTCATGTTGACAAGTATGTCCGAATGTGAAGAGTTACTATTAGGAGTCAATGTTTGCCTGCACACTAACTGACTTTGCTTGGTGTGGGAGGAGAGCTACGTGATAGAGATGGATGAGTGTGTCTGTGAGTCTGTGGAGGGATGCGTGCGCATGTGATTGTCTATGACTGTGTGTGCGCAGTATGATTGGCTAGAGAGGTCTGAAGTTGGGGTGATCTGTTTGCAATTGAGGATAAACTTCCTCTCACCTGAAGGGGTGGTACAGATCGGAGGGACTGGAACTGGTAAGTGATGAGTTCTGACCGGAACCATGGTTCAATGATCAATCAGGGGCACCATCGACAACAAAACGGTTCGATGGAGAAGGCCCATTTCAGTGATATGGTCAGACAAGACAGAACTAGTATCGAACATCAAGACTTTGGACGATTTAACGCGTGACGACTTTGAGCTCACCCGACAGGGTGACGGATTAGGTGGACAGTGACCAAATGTTTGACGCTTGAGCTTGCTTGTGACAAGAGCACGCTCTGCTTTGTTCTTCTGTGTGACTTGATTTTTTTGCAGCATCAGCCACCATCCAAGCAGCGGATTGCGCATTGCTTGCGTAACTTGTTTTCGTTCTTGCAGGTTGTCGATTGCGTTCGTGGAAAGTTTGTGTTGAATTTACAAGAATATGTTAACCCTTGCCCTTTTGGTTTCTATGATGAACTTGTTGATGACATGGTTTTCAGGACATGATCCGCGGGCGCCAGGATTCATTTTATGACTGTTTTTATTTTGATACTTAATGTCTGTTTTTGTGTGTACAAATGTCCGCTGTCAGCAGGGCTATAAGCTTACTGACAGGAGTGCGATGATTTTTGTTTGTGTTGCCGAGTGTGTGGTGGACAGTCGAGTTTCAAGAACTTGGGGTGACGGTCCCGGGGCCCAGATGGGAGCTAGAGGTTCCCCGGGCCTGGCTACAATGAGTGTGGTGATGAGGGGGGACACCTTGCAGGTTCCTTTTGTTACGTAATGACACATTGGGTGAATGAGTCAGGGGGGAGTGGTAAAATAGAAATGGGTGAGAAGGTTTCAATTTATAATTGTGATATACAAAGTTTTTTTTCCAAATTCACTTGTTTTTAAGCTTTAACAGGACATGCCAGAAAGAACGAGATCCCGGATACAAGCGGCCGAAATGAGTTTTCTCTGCAGGATGTCCGGGCTCTCCCTTAGCGATAGGGTGAGGAGTTCGGTCATCCGGGAGAGACTCGGAGTAGAGGAGCCAGATGAAGTGGCTCGGGCATCTCATCAGGATGCCTCCTTGACGCCTCCCTGGGGAGGTGTTCCGGGCGTGTCCCACCGGTAGGAGACCCCGGGGACGACCCAGGACGCGCTGGAGAGACTATGTCTCTCAGCTGGCCTGGGAACGCCTTGGGATGCCCCGGGATGAGCTAGATGAAGTGGCTGGGGAGAGGGAAGTCCGGGAGTCCCTCCTGAAGCTGCTGCCCCCGCGACCCGACCCCGGATAAGCGGAAGAAGATGGATAGATGGAGGACATGCCAGAATTCAACTAGCACTGATGGAAGGAGCAGAAGAAGCATCTTGAAAGAAAGGGAGTTAACGGGTGACAACAACCTGGAATGGATGCAAAGCGTGGTAACAATTTAGTGACAATAAGGTTTAAGGTTTTTCAATGACAAAGCACGAAGGACAAATTATACAGTGATTAGGGAATGGACAGTGGCACAATACACAACGAAGGTTTGGAAGGTCATTGAATGTCGGAGGAAGACGCGGCCAGAAAGAAGGAATGGGGAAATTCCTGAACGTGAGACTGCATTAAAGCTGCTATTACAGGGCAAATGTTTAATTATACATTTTAGGACGAGTAGTTTGCATAACGAATAAGGAAAGGATTTGAGTGGTTGTACCATTTTGGAAAGATTACATGAGCGTTGTTTCAGAATGATGACTGATTTGAACAGTGAGGTGGCTCGAACATAAGGCACGGATACATACGTACAAATCTAGGAACTACAGTGTTGTGAGGGGTACCGGTTTGAGAATGCTACGCCGAAGAAGGAATTTGGGGGTGAAGAATAGTATTTGGAACAGGGCTGTGGACTCAACTCGGACTCGGGGACTCGGACTCGGTCGGACTCTGTC
Organism: Syngnathus typhle; assembly: GCF_033458585.1. NCBI lineage: Eukaryota > Metazoa > Chordata > Actinopteri > Syngnathiformes > Syngnathidae > Syngnathus > Syngnathus typhle. The sequence continues at coordinate 562,534 of NW_026871945.1, read as the reverse complement.
ATTTTTGCCGGACTCGGACTCGGTGCTGTTTTTGACCGAGTCCACCGAGTCCGACAATAAAAAAATAAACATTTGTGTTTATTTTTCGTGCGTATTTGCTTTGCTTGAGTTCAATATGTTTTTTGGTCAAACGCGCATGCGCGTGAGGGGAAATCCCGCAAAGGAGGAGGGACAAACAGAGCGATTGGTTTTGCTGGCTTTTTAATGAATGGCGACTGTGACTACGGGGGCCCATTAGGTCCAGAAAAGCTGACAAGACGCTTGCCAAAATGGCAAGGACAAAATGCACAGCTAAACGAATATATGACGATGAACACAGGACGTTTTTAACAGAGTTAAAGTTGTTTTTTGTTGAACGCTATGGGAAGCCATTCTGCCCGATATGTCGGACGTCATTGGCGCATTTAAAAGCTTCAAATGGTCAGCGCCACTTCAGCTCACTTCATGCCAATATCGATAAGGACTTTGCAAAAGGGACTGAATTTCGCAAGCACAAGTTTGGACACTTTGAAAAGTCAGGCAGAAAAATAAGTACAGTTTTTCAAAAAAATTACGAAGCACATTTGCATTGTTTCGACTGGCTTGGAACATTGCACGGGCTAAAAAGCCATACAATGAAGTGGAGTTCGTTAAAATATGCCTCAGTGACGTTATTGAATTTCATTTTCATCATGCTGCTGAGAATGCGCGTAGGAATACTGTCCACAGCCCTGCTTGCTTGTTATGAAGACAAATTTAATTGTTGCGTGCGCACCCGCGCCTGCCTGCGTGCGTGCACGTACAAGACCCACAATGCCCCGCGCGCAGCCAAGATGGAAGAACCCTGGAGCAGCGAGAGAACAATGTTTTCCCTCTAGATTTGGGGGGGAAACGGAGCGTAAGTTACGATCAATGCGGCCACGTTGAGTTGCACTTAGGCTAATGTTTACATTATGTACCAATGTCAAGGACGATTATGACACCCAGCTTATATCATTGATGTGTTTCGATAGTTGTGGGGTCGTCACTAATTATTTGTGTTTAGATAAATGTCTGAGCTATCCATCCATCCATCCATCCATTTTCTGAACCGCTTAGTCCCCACGGGGGTCGCGGGCGCGCTGGAGCCTATCCCAGCCGTCATCGGGCAGTAGGCGGGGGACACCCTGAACCGGTTGCCAGCCAATCGCAGGGCACACAGAGACAAACAACCATCCGCACTCGCACTCATACCTAGGGACAATTTGGAGTCTTCAATCGGCCTACCAAGCATGTTTTTGGGACGTGGGAGGAAACCGGAGCGTCCGGAGAAAACCCACGCGGGCCCGGGGAGAACATGCAAACTCCACACAGGGAGGGTCGGAGGTGGAATCGAACCCGCACCTTCCTAACTGTGAGGCGGACATGCTACCCAGTGCCCCACCGAGCCGCCTATGTCTGAGCTATAATGGTGTAATTAATGATTAAAACTCAAAAGTATCTGTTTATTGTATTCATTTATATGTTTAATAAAGACAAAGCCATCACAAAACTGTTGTAATTATTTCGATTTTGATCTAAATCAGCCTTGAATAAAGACTAAGCAGTCACATGAATTAACAGAAAAAATGGACAGCCGGACTCGGACTCATGGTCAAGAGGCCGGACTCGGACTCGGTGCAAAAATCCGACCGAGTCCACAGCCCTGATTTGGACGGGAAAAAGACCGGTTGAAGTGATATGACTGATGGGACTTCAGAAAGATGACAGTGTGATTGAGACAGTGACATCTGCGGCAGGAAAGGCTACCTGGAACAGGTAGAATTTACATGGTGACTGACGGGATCTAGCAACGCTGTCGGCACGACGAGAAGTGAGGGGAATGATTTATAAGTCCTGGAGTGCTGGAGTTTGTTTGTTTGTTTGTTTGTTTGTTTGTTTGTTTGTTTGTTTCAGGGACCGTGTGGGCCTCTGGAAAAGAGGGGTAGGTGTCGGGTGCCGTCGGGCATTCTGATGAGATTTCGATGAGACGATTGACACAGCTTTTTCTTCGTTGCCCCATCATCGCCAAAGAATTATTCGAGGGGGCCGGTAACACTGGAGCTATTGGGTTGTGTTGCCCCGCCAACGGTGCCCGACAGGGCCGGAAGGACGTCCGGCCTGGGCTGCTGCCTTTGCCATTATGACTCCACATGTTTGCATTGTTAACGTCACTTGATACAGACAGTAGCTTTAGCTTGTCGTAGGTCGCCTCGCTGCTGACCGGGGCCTTGCACGGGATTCAACGGCCATCATAAGCAACAGGAGCACATTGAACGGACAGCCGGCCCGGGACACTGCCGTCTACTACTAGTGATACTCCCCACTTAGTGGACTGGATTTCAGATCTGAACACGCTTGTACATGCAAGGGGGGGCAGCGCAACAGGGGGTTTAATTTTTTTGCATGCTTTGATAATTCGTTTTTATATACCTCACTCTGTTACCTCGTTTTTTTTTTGTTATGTTATTTCCTTTATTATGTGACCTCAATTGTTTACCCCGTGGCATGTTTACCATACGACATTGCATTCTGACCGATTTGTATTTGAGGGCCGTGGTTCTGTTTGTTGCTGTTTTTGGGGCTCGTGCTACGCTTTGTGGAATGTGGTGTGTGCCGGAGCTCCCGTCACCTGGCTCTCGCCAGGTGAGAGGCGTCTCTGGGGGTGTAGAATAGGCCTCCCTCTTTTTCCTCGTCATTGGATTGGCGAGGTTTTTTCAACGGCGGTCCGGCAACTTTTTGGGGCTTCTAACGAGCCACAGCAAACTTTTCCTCTCCAAATTGATGGCGTTGGTGATATATTACCGAAGCGGGGTGTGCGGGGTGTCAATCAGTTAATGGGGTTGGGGGATTCAATCTTGGTCGAATGTGGTTCCTGAGTGGCCTCAGATTGCTGTCAGGGAGGAATTAGATGTTAAATTACGTTGAGCTTTCCTAGTTTTCCTAGTAACCTTAAGTAGCATGCCTTGAGCATGATTTAGGGTGAGACAAATAGATCCAAATTGTAGACCAAAACCATGAAATGGTTGGGGGAAGGTTTATGGATGTACCGATGTCATTTCTTGTCGAGTTGTTGCCGGGGCACTTGTTGTGCCCCGTGAGGGGGGAATTTTGTGAATTTTTATTCTGGTATCATGCAATGTATATCTCACTAGTAAGCCTAAGTGTGACCGGGCCATGTTTGTATCAGGTTTGTGTGGGATTGTTTGGGGCTTGGCCCAGGAATGTAGGCTCATTGAAACCAGACACATCTGGTTTCCATTAACAACTGCTAAGATATGCACCGTGTAGAGTTAGGGAGGCGGACTGCGGGGTCATAGGTCACCCAACAGCCCCATGTGCGCGCTCCCGAGTAAAGGGAAGCGCAAGAGTAAGTTTTACGGCGAGAGTAGACAAAGGGACTCGACATCTTGGCTAGGGCGCGAGACAGTTCTCTCTGACATCGGTTGAATAAAATCTTTCCCCAATCAGCCGTGTGTGACTGAAGTTTTCCTTCCCCAAGCCAGCCACTTTTTCACCGTTTTGTTTGAAAGACCAGCTGACCATCGAAGAGAATTCACCACAGAGGTCAATGAAAACTCTTACTGCATGCCATTTGTTGTCTATTGCATCTGTGATTTCCGCGATTGATTCCATTAATGCCTGTGCTGTTGATCTGTTAACTCTAAAACCATATTGGTTCTCTGCAAATAATTCATGTTTTTCCAAAAATCCATCCATTCTACTGTTAAAAAGCTTTTCCAATATTTTTGAGAGTTGTGGTAATATTGAGATAGGTCTGTAGTTTGTAAAGTTGTGTTTCTCCCAGTTGTATAAAGAGGAATGACCTTAGCAATTTTCGTCTCCTTTGGGAATGTACCAGTTAAAAATGACAAGTTACAGATGTAGACAAGTGGCTTTGAAATCCCCTCAATGATTTGCTTAACTAACATCATATCAATCCCATTGCAGTCGGTAGTTGTTTTATTTTTGCATTGTTTTACAATGTTAATGATTTCATTTCCCTCAACTGCCTTCAAAAACATTGAGTGAGGATACCTTTCTATTAATTTATCTCTGTTGCCTACATCTGGCGCTGGATTTGGTATGATTTTTGCTATTTGAGGCCCAACATTTACAAAGAACTGATTAAAACTGTTTACAACTCCATATTATAATTTTCAGTATCATTTATAAAAAAATATTTAGGTACCGTATTTTTCTGACAAAGTCGCTCCAGAATATAAGTTGCGTTAACCATAAAATGCACAATAACGTGAAAAAAAACCATATATAAGTCGCTCCGGAGTATAAGTCGCATTTTGGGGGAAATCTATTCAACAAAATCCAACAGACATGAACGAGCAACAACAGGCTAAACGATAGGTATGACGTGACATAAACACAAACGAAGAGCTGAGAACGGGCCTGACGTAACATTCAGAGTTATTCAAATAACTATTACATAAATAACACTTTTATAAAACCATTTGTGTCACTCCAATTCATTAAATCCATCGATCGTCCTTTATGTCAACAAAGGGAGCGCGCCGCTGACGGCTCTTGCACTTCGAAATATTCCACAGGCCCATATGACGATATATAAATGATATATCAAATAACTATTTCTATAAACAATAATATTATCAAACCATCTGTCACTCCAAATCATTAAATCCATCAATCAAATTCCTCGTCCTTTGTCAACAACGCTGCGCATGCGCCCTGACGTCAGCCTCATCGTTATTCCAAAGATCTAGTATATAAGTAGCGTTAACAAAGTACAAGGAAAGACATGGGTTTGGTAAACGGCTCTTTGTCCGAACAAAACTTTTATACCAGTCCAGTTCGTGGGTATTATGCCTGTTTGGTCACGTACCAGTTTTTTTTCCATGACGTCATACATTGGCCTCAGATGACCCGAATGGTTCCAGAATAGACTGCACCTGCATCTCACTCGGTCTCAACCGGATTCAACCAGATGAGGTGACCATGTCTCACGGAAGTAACAATTTTCTCAGGGATGCTTCATCCGGTTTCCCACTCCCAAATCTTGTCAACTGTCCATCGACGTGACATTTGCAAATTTTCTCTGACTTGTGTTCCGTCAAACAGCATTCTGTTTATGCCTCAACTGGAAAAACGTGACCGAGTCAGTCTTCCACCACTTAGTATCACCATTAACCCTTTCCGCCTCCTTGTCTTTGCTCACATTTATACATTCATGTGTAAATGGAACATCAATATTACATACATGTTTGATACTGATCGAACATCGTGACAATAATAACACATACTTTCACAATACTCAATTTAACACAATCATAACTATGATTGTGGACTCTCTTAGTTAGCAGGTTAAAACACTCAAGCATCTTCAAAACGTATTTTGACAAGCTGGTGACCTCTAGGTCAAGCTCAAGCATGGGATTGCAGTCCAACCACGGTATCCCTGTCAACCCCTTGTCCTTACTCAACTCTTAATACATTCATGTGTAAACGAAACATCAGTGCTATGATGCTGCTCAAGTTGCTACTAACTATACAATATTGCAAAGCAGAATAAAATAAAGTATATTGCAGCTTACTCTAACTGTGGTTAACATGTTTCATTCTCATTACCTAACGATGAGCATCGGCTTCCCTAGTTATCCCATCCATCCATTTTCTGAACCGCTTAGTCCCCACGGGGGTCGCGGGCGTGCTGGAGCCTATCCCAGCCGTCATCGGGTAGCAGGCGGGGGACACCCTGAACCGGTTGCCAGCCAATCGCAGGGCACGCAGAGACAAACAACCATTTGCACTCACACTCATACCAAGGGACAATTTGGAGTCTTCAATCGGCCTACCAAGCATGTTTTTGGGATGTGGGAGGAAACCGGAGTGCCCGGAGAAAACCCACACGGGCCCGGGGAGAACATGCAAACTCCACACGGGGAGTGCCGAAGGTGGAATCGAACCCGCACCCTCCTAACTGTGAGGCGGACGTGCTACCCAGTGCGCCACCGAGCCGCCCGCTTCCCTAGTTAGCAAATTAAAATATTTAAGCAGTTTCAAAGTATATAATAGCAAAATAAAATAATATAACAATCCAAAATTGTGTGCTGCTGTGCTTCAGAACAAGTCTTCATCTGATCGATTACTTTTTAAACTACTAATTTACTATGTTTGGTCAATCTGACTTTGGCACCATCTTCTGGTGAAATTTGAAACAGGAATGGAGGTTTACTGGTTCAACCAACAAATTCCCCTTTAACAACTAACAATAGCTAATTTTGAAGACCTAACTTTTAAGTAACCCCTACTCAGGCCCTCTTCTTCAGGTCTTCCATGTCAAGCTTTGAAATCTGGAATTTCATCTTAGCCAATTCGTCTGCTCCAAGTCCAATACACACTCATGCACCATCTTTTACCAACCTATCCACCATGTAACTCGACAATGACAATAATTTCAAATCTGAAATTGGGGTGGATAAACAACATAGAAGAATTAGGACAGACGAGACAATTGCTACTATAAAACATGAATTAATGGAACAGAAATGGGATGCAATATATAAAGAAAAATAAAGCAAAAATTATTCAGTCTCGAAGTTCTCTCGATTGAAAACTCAAACAGGCTAGAAGTCTAGATTTCATTCTTTCTGAGATTAACCCAAGGTCCGTTAAAATGAATTTATACTATCTTCAAATTGGACTTGGTCAAATTTTAAGCTCAAAGGCTAGGAGATACAGACCTCGGTGCAGGAGAGAGGAGCCATTTTTAGGGTGTTGTCATCTCCATTCTTTAGGCCAACCTGTTCTTTTAAACAGAATTCGGATTTTGGAACTGATCACTCGACTTTTCCACCAAACAGCATTTTAGACCTCTAGCCTCTTACCCTTTTTTACTATATTTTTGAGTTTTCAATCGATTCATCTGGTTGAATCCGGTTGAGACCGGCCGAGATGCAGGTGCAGTCTATTCTGGAACCATTCGGGTCATCTGAGGCCAATGTATGACGTCATGGAAAAAAACTGGTACGTGACCAAACAGGCATAGTACCCACGAACTGGACTGGTATAAAAGTTTTGTTCGGACAAAGAGCATCGCTCTCTCTCGCCCGGTGGGCTCTCCCCGTCAAGGGTATGCCCCTGCGGCTACTGCCGTGGGTCGAGAACGCCGATTAGACAAAGATAGATTTCATTCTTTTTGAGATTAACCCAAGGTCCGCTAAAATGAATTTATACTATCTTCAAATTGGACTTAGTCAAATTTTAAGCTCAAAGACAGGCTAGGAGATGTAGACCTCGGTGCAGGAGAGAGAGCCATTTTTAGGGCGTCTTCATCTCCATTCTTTAGGCCAGCCTGTTCTTTTCAAAAGAATTTGGATTTTGGAACAAGGAGAACTGATCACTCGACTTTTCCACCAAATAGCATTTTAGACCACTAGCCTATTTTTGAGTTTTTAATCGAGAGAACTTCGAGACTGAATAATTTTTGCTCTATTGAGAATGGTGAGTGGAAATTATTGTTAGTTGCTCAAACAATTGAAACTTGGAATTCTCTTTCTTGCTTATTCATTAAATTTCTACTTTATAATCATCTAATTTCGATTACCGATTACCGTAATTTTCCGACTATAAGTCGAGGTTTTTTTCATCGTTTGGGTGGGGGGGCGACTTATACTGAGGACCGACTTCTATGTGAATTTTTTCACAAATTTTCAAAATTCAAAAAATATATATATTTTTTAAAAAGTTCAACTGCGATAAACTAACCGCGATGTAGCAAGGGGTTACTGTATTTTGAATTTCAAGTGACGTCAGTGGCGCGGCGCGGTGGTTGTTTACATAAAGGACAATGATTCGATAACTGGATGACGAAGATGACGAAGGGCCCCACGTACTACCGGGATCATTAGTGGCTTTGTTTGTAAGTGACACGGAGGACGAAGAGTTTGAAGGTTTTAATGATTTGAAGTGACACAGAAGGTTTGAAAAACTATTATGGCTTTTACGCACGCCCGGTCCTACTCTACGGAGCTCTCTTTCACCTCCGTGGATTGAAGTCGTGGGCCGGCGCTCGGCTGGGTGGCTTTCCAGGTACGGTGGATGGGGCTCGGACATAGCTTTTACGCACGCCGGCGTCCGGAAATGACGGATTTAATCTAACAATAGATTAGTTACCTGAACAGCGGTTAGACTCGGAACGAGTCTTCTTTCCGTACCGGCTTGAATCAATTCTCGTCTCCCCTACTGACTGCGTTACTGCAGAGGGGCTTAAGTACAGAATTTTACCCTTTAAATGGAGAGCCGGTCACTGACATCAGATAAGTGCGCGATTGACTGTGATGTCAGCATTCTCGTAGTTCGCGCGCTGAGCTTTCAGATACAGTTTTACGCTAAAGCCACCCACAAACCTTCACCTGGAATCCTTCCATTAAAATGTTTAAAAGTCTGTGTTTAAAAAACAGTGGACAATTTGGCTCAACCGACGTGTGTGAGCAGACGTTCAGCCACGTGAACATCAACAAAGCCAGTCACAGATCCAGCCATAAAGCACGGTCCGTTGGAGACAAAGTCATTCATGCGCTTTTTTCTTGGATCGGAGTTGGAAAACAATCTCTCTTCATCGAGACACTGAACTATCGTTTTCAATCCTTTGTGAATCTCTCACAGCAAGTCAATGATGGACAAAATAGAGAGATTCAGGCTATTAGACTGATGGTCTTGCAAAACAGGATGGTTCTGGATTTGATGACTGCAGCACAATGTGGTGTGTGCCATAATATTGGGACTTTCTGTTGCACACATTCCGAGATAACGACACGCACATCAAGGATGCCATGAACTCACTGAGGAATTTACAGCAGGCCGTGTCGGAGGATAAAATCCCACATCAATGGGATTTTCTTTCATGGCTATTCTCTGGCACCTGGTGGCAGTTGCTGTTGAAATTTGTGATTCCTGTGCTTGTTGTGCTGGTATTGTTGTGCTTGTTTACGACCTCTGTTATCCCATGTTTGAAGTCTGCTGTGAGGGGGGTTGTGTCTTCTAGCATAGTGTTGGGTTCACAACATTTATCTGAAAATAATCTCACAGAGCGGCTCGGTGGTGCACTGGGTAGCACATCCGCCTCACAGTTAGGAGGGTGCGGGTTCGATTCCAGCTCCGGCCCTCCCTGTGTGGAGTTTGCATGTTCTCCCCGGGCCCGCGTGGGTTTTCTCCGGGCACTCCGGTTTCCTCCCACATCCCTAAAACATGCTTGGTAGGCCGATTGAAGACTCCAAATTGTCCCTAGGTGTGAGTGCGTGTGCAAATGGTTGTTTGTCTCTGTGTGACCTGCGATTGGCTGGCAACCGGTTCAGGGTGTCCCCCGCCTACTGCCCAATGACGGCTGGGATAGGCTCCAGCGCGCCCGCGACCCCCGTGGGGACTAAGCGATTCAGAAAATGGATGGATGGATAATCTCAGAGAGGCAGGAGATGTCTTTGATGGCAAGCGACTTCTGCAGAAGGGCGCAAACCAGACACAGCAAGTGTGGCTGAGAGTAGCGCTCTTCCTCCAGTTTGGTCGTGCCTTTTATTGAGGAACAACAATGGGGGGAGTCTACATGAATGCATAGTTTCTTAAACAGGAAGGACATCTCATAATTACATCTCATGACCACAGAACAACAGGGATGCTCTTATAGAAGGACCAGTATGATCGTCTAATGACTAACAAAGTTAAAAAGGAGGGTCTTAGTGCCCCTGGGATGCATACATCCGTGGCGTACTCATGACTTTAGATTAAATAAGACATTTGTCTGCTTTAGCCATCTCATAATAGACTCATGACCTGGTCATGACTAGCTAACGTAGTGATTCATGACTCCGGTCATGTGCTCCTTAGCCAGCCATATGCTCCCAAGTTATTATCCCGAGGTCAAACTGTGGAAGATCTTGCACACATAAGTAGATACTAGAGATGCACCGATCCGATATCTGGATCGGATATCGGTCCCGATATCAACAAAATAGATGGATCGGGTATCGGAAAATACAGCCGATCTGTGAGCCGATACTTTCCTTAATCTATTGGGACGCGGGCTACGTCATACGCTAGCAGCACGTGTGCCGCATGCCACGAGAGTTTTCTAAACAAACGCAAACATGGAGCGAACGTTCGCTTCTCTTCCCCGGGTTGCTAAGCGGACGTCAAACCCTGCGCGTTCGCTTCTCTTCGGGTTGCTAATGGGACGTCAAAGGCTGCGCGTTCGCTTCTCTCCCGAATGGGGGGGGCTAATCGGATGTCAAACGCTGCGTGTTCGCTTCTCTTCCGGGGGGGTGTTAATGGGACGTCAAACGCTTTGTGTGGCGGGCTCCATCTAGTGTGGAAACTGAGAAGCTGAGCTCAAGCTTCTTGTGCGGGTCATATTCAATTATGTTTTCAGAATTTGCTGCGGGCCAATAAAAACTGGACCGTTAGTTTGGACACCCCTAATTTAGAGCAGAGAACTGTGTAGTCTGCCTGATGCCATTGCCTTTGGTCTTTTCTGTTCCACATGTAGAGTTATGTAGCTTCTTAAATAAAATCGGAATTATTATTTCAGTGAGTTCAATTATTAAATTGAACTCACTGAAATACAACGACCTAGTCGACTTTAAAACCATCCAACTCATGTACAAAATAAAAAATAATCAATTACCAAACAGTATCCAGAGGTTGTTTGAGTGGAGGGAAAGTACCCATTATTTAAGAGGAACACGTATGTTTAAAAGAGATTTGGTGAGAACAAACTTAAAGTTACATTGTATAACAGTTAGAGGTGTGGAACTATGGAACACCAGCAGTGACGAATTAAAGAACTGTAGTACCTTACCTAAGTTTAAAAAAATGTATAAGGACAAAATATTGACGGGATACCGTAACATGCTGTGAAGTTGTTTAAGTTGATTTGTATTTTAATGAGAAAATATATGGTATATATATGTATGTATATGTGTATATATGTGTATATATATGTATGTGTATATATATATATATATGTATGTGTGTATGTATGTATATATATATGTATATATATATATGTATGTTTTTTTTTTCTTTCTTTAATATATTGACTATGGACAAATTCTTGACAGAATTAAATAGAAACATGTAGTTACATGGGGTAGAGTCAGATAAGCTTAGGCTTCCTTCTACTCCCTTTTTGAACAAATATGATTTTACGATAAAGGAAAATTATGATGCAATATCTTTTTTCTTTTATATTCTATTGTATTATGGAGTTATCATTTTTCTGTATTTTTATTTTTTTCTTGTATTTCTTTAATGTTCGAAATAAACGTTTAAAAAAAAAAATCAACCATAATATCGGATCGGTATCGGGTATCGACCGATACGCAAAGCCACGGCATCGGTATCGGTATCGGAACTGAAAAAGTCGGATCGGTGCATCTCTAGTAGATACATAGAATCCAATGATAAAAAGTATATTTTTCCCAACACGTAGCACAGGTGCAAAACGTCGCCTCTGAAGGCCAGCGGACTTTGTTGTGCAGCAGGAGATCGGCATATTCGCTGCCAACTTCTTCTCGCAATTCACGGAACTGGCGGTGGTTTAATGCTTTTGCGATTTTTTTTTTCACAATATGGATGACAAGGTTCGTTACCTCCATACACACCAGTGGGAATGTTTACCCACACAGCGCCTCTGCAATATGCAGTGGAATGCAAGTAAATTTCGATCCAATGCTTTCTGTCGTAAAGTCACAAACTTTTACGACCCTCTCATACTCGGTGCGACGTCTGTAGCGACTGAAATCAGATGGCCAGTGTGTATCTCTGTCATTTAAACACTGCAGCACAGGCTCGCAGATGTCCTCCCCCCATGTTTGGCCTTTTAGTGGTATCACTTTCTTCTTGCGGCCCATTCGAGTTCACGTACCTGCATAGCAGAGCTGTCTGTTCGATATCGGTCACGTCACACGACTCATCACAGGCAATTGAGAAAGCTGGAGGTGAATTGATGTCCTTGATTTGCTGATTGGTGATATTGTTTGCCATTCAAATTATCATGTCCTTCACTGTTTTTACGGAGAGAGGCACGTCTTTAATTTTCTGAATGATTTCGGTTTTGTCCGAAAATAGGCACTTTGATATTTTAACGAAGGAATCCTTCATGTACTCACCATCGGTGAATGGTTTTCCGCAATTTATTATCTCCCGGGCTGCAGCACAACTTGCAGCAGTAGTAGAGTTTGGACATGCAATCTACTTCTCGAAACTGTTTTTTCGTTCCTCAAATTGCACCTTTCCTCTCAGTTCCAACTGGGTGATTTAGCATGCTTTAGCTGAAAATGTCGCTCCAAATTGCTCTTCTTGTTATATTTGACAACTCATTGCAAATCGAACATTAAGTCAATCCTTCAGCATTGGCAATGAAAGCAAATAGTTGAATCCATTCTTTCTTAAACCCTCTGTTAATCATCAGCAATCTTTCTCTTTTTGCCGTTTGAATCCATGGCCCGTCACTCACACACCTGTTTACAACTCGCCTCTGCTGTGTCGCTTGCTATGACGCAATTTTGCGCCATTCTGAAATTCTGTATTTTTAATATATTTACAACTACATACATTTTCGACAGCATGAGAATGTTTGTCTCATGAGTACCACCTAAAAAACATATTTAAAAAAACAAAAAAACAACAACAACATATTTTTCCATTTTCACGCATTTTTGCAAGCGCTCCAGGGAGCCGCTAGGGGTGTGCTAAAGAGCCGCATGCGTCTCTGGAGCCGTGCGTTGCCGACCACTGGTATAGGGGGTTGGCTCGGATGGTTATGCTCTTTTCGCCCCCGGGTGTCGGTCAGAACACAGGAGGGAATACGTGGTTGAGTTTGGATTACTTTACTGAATTATTGGCAAAAAAGTCACAGTCACTGTGGCTCTTAGGGGTGTACAGGCAAATTGGCAAAAGGGTATTGTGTGAAGCGTGTGAAGCGTGTGTGTGGTTTGTGGGGTGTCTGTGGTTCTGCAACAGACAGAAATACAACAAGTATCAACCTCTGACGTCACACAACACTCGTAGACAGTGTCACGCTCAGAGCAGGGAGAGGACTCGAATGCAGAGTTCGAAAGTTCAAGGAGTTTATTTCCTCTGCGGACGACAGCTCCAGGAACAAAAAGTGCCTCACGATGAGGCTAAAAGGGAACAGACAAAAGTGCCTCAACACGAGGAAAAAAGGGGATAAACAAAAGCGCCTCTACAGAGGGAAAAAAGGGCTGGGAACAGCAAAAAAAAGCGCCTCACACTGAGGGAAAAACGAAGGCAAGCTCGCACGGGCAAAGCACGGGAAATAGCTGTGGCTATGGAGTCGCTGGTGGTCATGGCCAGCAAGACGCACTGGCACAAGGCGAGGGGAAGACGCAGACTAAATACACATACGGAGGAGGGAGGACACAGGTGTAGTTATCATCACGGGGAGGTCAAGCGGACGGTCGTGCAGGGGAAGGACCCATGATCTGTACAAAATAAAACAGGAAGTGATAATGCGAGGGACAGGACAAAACAAAACAATCTACAAAACCCGACATCATGACAGACAGCACACATTACATAACTAACTGTGCGTAACAGTTCCGCTATACTAAATAACTATAAATGAAATACTCTCTGCAATACACCAAACATACGCGATCGAGACAACAAAATTAATTTTTTGATCGTAAGATTATGTTGGTGCGTATCCAGTAATAAATAACCTAGGTTGTCTCATCCTACACAAGGTTTTGACTAGAGATCAAGGGCTTTCTCTTCTCAACTCAAACTCCTTTTCTAACATGTTCTTATCAGTATGTAACACCTGGTAATTTTTGCTTATGAGGCAAAGCCCACATGCTTTTTTCTTTAGGGGCTTGTCTCACGATTGTGGGTAGGGCAAATCCAAATAAAAAGAGCGTATAGAGATATTTAGTGTAGTGAGATTGTTGTAAGCTATCTGTACTGCACTCCTCGGGAGAAAAGACTTAATATTCTGTCTCACTTGTGGTTTGTTTGCTGTTGCTCTTCTCTTAACAGTTCTTCAGTCAGCGAATTAAACCTGACAGAAATTGGGGGCTCGTTCCGGGATCTCGACACACCTTGAACGGGTCCAGCGGACTCTTCGACGCAGGCAAAATTCCTCGGCCGAGGTGAACAAAAGCCCTTTGACGGGACTGTCTCGATCAGTCCGGCTGGACACCGGGAGGGTTGACGAGATCTTCCTAGGAAGAAAATCAGCAGACCGTGAGTAGGAATATTAATTCTACTAAAAAGGAATGAATGAGCGGTGATGAGGTCACTTAAAACGAGCAGTGACAAGAGGTCACTTAAAACTTTGAGAATTCTAGACCCTATCAAGTGCCATTAGAAACAGTTAAATTCCGCAGGGGGAGTGTGGAGCCCTCTAACTTTCACGTTAGTTAAATTCCGCAGTGGGAGGGGCGGACTCCTCTGTTATTCCTAAAAAAACGCGCGTGGTGTGCTTGTGTACGGTTTGACTGAGAGTGATCTCATTTGAGCGCTCCTCTATATAAACACACAGGATTGTAAACAGTGGCTTTGTGTGGGTTCAGAGGCAAGAACTCTCCACTTCCTTCGGGGAGGTGAAAGGAGACTTACCACACATTGAATCTTTAACCACTGTCCTGTGAATAAAGTTGGTTTTAGGACACTGTAGGTGCCATTCAAACTACTAACTCCAAAATTTAGAAAAATAAACCATGGGAAACTTATAGTTTAGTAAGCGAAAGTCTCTACCCCGACATGAATTAAAATGCAAGGATTGGAAATTAATGGAATGGGTCGACCCAGAAAATGTAAAACATCTTGACAAATGGATAACTATTCCTCCCCCGGTTGGGAAGCGTCAAAAGCGGTGTGCAAGGAGGCTGAAGAGCGGCAAACGCGGGGGCGTCCGGGCCAGGCTGGCGGCCAACCCTGCTCGCCCGGCCGTGCCTTCCATACTTCTGGCGAATGTTCGATCGCTGGACAACAAAATGGATTACATTCGCTTGCTGCGATCTACAAACCGGACAGTGCGGGACTGCTGTGTGCTCGTGTTCACTGAGACTTGGTTGACCGTCAACATTCCGGACTCTGCCGTACATCTGGAGCGGCTAGCGTGCTATCGGGCGGACCGGGCCATTGTACAAGGGGGGAAATCTCGTGGAGGTGGAATATGCGTCTACATCCGTGACGTATGGTGCTGGGACTCTGTAGTGGTATGCAAGCACTGCTCGCCACTGGTGGAGTTCGTGATCATTAAGTGCCGGCCTTTTTACCTGCCAAGGGAATTTACCGCGATTCTGCTCGTCGCGGTTTACATCCCGCCTTCCAACATCGAAGGCGACAGGATCGCGGCTCTTAGTGAACTGTACCAGGCTGTCAGTGAACAAGAGACAGCGCACCCTGACGGTTTTACCATCTTCGCTGGGGATTTTAATCATGCTAACCTGAAGTCTGTTTTTCCGAGGCTTCACCAGCATGTTGATTTTCCTATGCGTGGCGACAGCTTCCTGGACCTGGTCTACTCTGAGCATAAAGGAGCTTTCAAAGCCGCCCCCCTCCCCCATCTTGGACTTTCTGACCATATCACTGTTATGCTTTTGCCCGCATACAGACAAATGGTGAGAGCGTCCAGGCCAGTTCGCAAGCAAGTACCGGTGTGGCCTGAGGGTGCCTCTGATGCACTGCGTGACTGCTTTGGTTCTACTGACTGGGACATGTTTAGGAGGGCTGCCACTTGCGACGATCGGACAGACATTGAGGAGTATACTGACTCTGTTTCCTCCTACATCAGGAAGTGCATTGATGATGTGACTCTCTCGAAATCCATCGTCACTCGGGCTAACCGGAAGCCATGGCTGACGGGTGCTGTCTTCAGGCTGCTGAGGGCCAAGGACAAAGCCTTTAGAGCGGGGGATGAGGCTGGCTTGAGGACTGCGAGGGCTGACCTGTCCCGGGGCATCAAAGATGCAAAGAGGGCGTTCTCGTGCAAAATTACCGCCCACTTCAAGGACAGCAGGGACGCACGGAGCCTTTGGCAGGGCATTCAGACCATCACGGATTACAAGCCCGCGCCGCAGAGCTGTGAAGGCGACGTCCGTCTGCTCAATGACCTCAACCGCTTCTTTGCTCGCTTCGACGCTCAGAACAGCACTTGCCCGCTGAAGGCCACTCCCCCTTCACACGAGCTGCCCCTGTGCCTCTCCGCCGACAGCGTGAGGAGGGCGCATGCCGCTATCAACATCCGTAAGGCGGCGGGCCCTGACAACATCCCGGGTCGAGCGCTGAAGGACTGCGCTGGTGAGCTGACGGATGTCTTCACGGACATCTTTAACACTTCCCTGCAGCAGGCCATCGTCCCGTTGTGTTTCAAAGCTGCCACCATCGTACCTGTGCCGAAGAAACCCGCTCCGTCCTGCTTCAATGACTACCGCCCCGTGGCACTTACGCCCATCATCATGAAGTGCTTTGAGCGGCTTGTCATGGAGCACATCCGATCCGTTCTCCCCCCCACCATTGACCCCTTCCAGTTTGCGTACCGAGCCAAACGGTCCTCTGAGGATGCCATCTGCTCTGCCCTCCACTCGGCCCTCACCCACCTGGAGAGAAGGGACTCGTATGTGAGATTGCTGTTTGTGGACTTCAGTTCTGCCTTCAACACCATTGTGCCACAACGCCTCATCAGCAAACTTGACACGCTGGGCCTCAGTACCTACCTCTGCAACTGGCTACTGGACTTCCTCTGTCAGAGGCCACAGGTAGTACGTGTTAGTGACAAGATCTCCGCCAGCATCACGCTGAGCACGGGGGCCCCCCAAGGCTGCGTGCTCAGTCCGCTGCTCTTCACCCTCCTGACGCATGACTGCACTGCAACCTACAGCGACAACCGTATAGTGAAGTTTGCTGACGACACGACTCTGGTGGGTCTCATCCCCAAGAGAGACGAGACTCTATACAGGCTGGAGGTTGACCTTCTGACCACGTGGTGCAGGGACAACAACCTCCTGCTGAACGTCGACAAGACCAAGGAGATTGTTGTGGACTTCCGGAAGGGTCACACCCAACACCTGCCGCTGACCATCGACGGTGCTGTGGTGGAGAGAGTGAGCGGCGCCAAGTTCCTGGGGGTGCACATCAGTGAGGATCTCTCCTGGTCCACCAACACAGCATCACTGGCAAAGAAAGCCCAGCGCCGCCTGTACTTCCTGCGGAAACTCAGGCGAGCGAGCGCTCCTCCGGCCGTCATGACTACATTTTACCGCGGCACCATTGAGAGCGTCCTCTCCAGCTGTATTGCTGTTTGGGGTGGCGGCTGCACTGACTACAACTTGAAGGCCCTGCCGCGCATAGTGGACACGGCTGGTAAGATTATTGGTGCTTCGCTCCCCTCCTTGAAGGACATTTACACCTCCCATCTCACCCGCAAGGCGACCACGATTGTGAGTGATGCGAGTCACCCCGCTCACTCTTTGTTCGAGCTTCTGCCCTCTGGGAAGAGGTACAGAAGCCTGCGCTCCCGCACCACCAGACACAGCTTCATACTCCAGGCTGTTAGGATCCTGAACTCGCTTCCCCGTTCTGCGTAGCGTCCTGTACTTTTACTGTCTGTATGCACACTGGCTCTTATTTGTTGTGTTATCTGGTTATTTATTATTTATTATTACTCTTATTATTTATTGTTGGTGCCTTCTTGTTTTTTATATTGCGTCGTTTACTTGTCAAAGCGAACCATCTTTTCTGACTTTGCACCCTAAAGTGCCAAGTGCAGATGATCCTCCAAAATATAGTGATTCTCAAAGTCAAAGTCAAAGTCAGCTTTATTGTCAATCTCTTCACATGTCAAGACACACAAAGAAACCGAAATTACGTTTTCTCTATCCCACGGTGACAAAACATATTACACGATATACATACAAGTAAACGACACAATACAAAAACAAGAAGGCACAAACAATACCGTTTTTTTCCGTGTATAGTGCGCCCCCATGTATAGTACGCACCCCTAAAAATGGCATGCTGATGCTGGAAAAAAGCTTGTACCCATGTATAATACGCACCCAATTTTTATGAATTTTTTTAAAAAAAAAAATTATTATTATTATTATTATTTTTTTTTAAGTCCCAATGATCGTCACACACGCAGGGAGGCAATGGGTCCCATTTTTATAGTCTTTGGTATGGTCTTAACTAGGCTGGATGTAATTTTTTTTGTTGGCGTTGATTTCTCCGACTGCCCGTAAACGCACCACCGCGCTCCGTGCGCATGGAGCGTGTTTGAAGTGAACAGCAGAGAAGAAAGGAACAAGGCAAAGTTTTGTGAAATAAAATATTACCTGTAATACGGATTTAGGTAGAGAACTGAACTCTCGCTCTTTATATAGCTGACGTGTCTTGCTCATCCGTTCTGCGCATCTGTAATGGCGGCCTCCGTATGATATCCGGTTTGCGTGTGTGCGAGAGCGAGAGAGAGCGAGAGAGAGAGCGTGCGAGAGAACGCTCAACCGTAGCGCGCCGCCGACCGCCCAACTGCACCGGGCTGGTCGATTATTGTGACAGAGCCGTCGCTGAAATTTAGAAGATATTTTTAAAGTCCTGATGTACTTTCTAAAATTTAAGTGGACCTCAGTGCGCACTGCGCAGGGAGCTTAATTTGGTGCAGCGCGCCGGGCGCTCACTGTCGCATTGCTTAAAGAGCGCCTTTGTGTTTTAGGATGAACAGCAGAGACCAAAGGAACAAGGCAAAGTGTTGTGAAATAAAATATTACCTGTAATAGGCATTTTGTTATTTGCTGATTGAAACTGCTAATTAAACTGTGAATTGAAACTAATAGGAAGAAAACAACTCTCGCTCTTTATATAGCTGACGTGTCTTGCGCATCCGTTCTGTGCATTTTATTTCACAACACTTTGCCTTTCTTCTCTGCTGTTCACTTCAAACACGCTCCATGCGACCGCAATGCTCTCGTATCAGACGCTTGCTCGATCACCTGCTCGTTTGCTGTCCCGTGCGCGCACGAAGCGCGGTGGTGCGTTTACGGGCAGTCGGAGAAATCGACGCCAACAAAAAAAATTACATCCAGCCTAGTTAAGACCATACCAAAGACTATAAAAATGGGACCCATTGCCTCCCTGCGTGTGTGACGATCATTGGGACTTAAAAAAATAAAAAATAAAAAAAATTAAAAAAAAATTTTTTTTTTTTTTTTTTTTTGTACCCATGTATAATGCGCACCCCGGATTTTAGGACAATAAATTAGTAAAATTCTGCGCACTATACACGGAAAAAAACGGTACTTTGGCCATTCTTATCGCGAACACACAGTTATAGATGATCACACGTGCACGCACACACCTACCCAGTCACAGACACACAGGCACCAACTCATCCACCCTTATCACTCAGCTCTCGTCCCACAACAAGAAAAGTTAGTATGTAAGTGAGCAGGCAAACATTGAATCCTAAAAGTAACCCTTCTCATCTGGACATTCTCATCAATTAGATCTTTTGTAAAATCGCCAATTAAATTCTCCATAAACTTGCCAATCAAATTCTTTGCAAAATTGTAGTATATGTTTACCTGAGAGGCTAACTGTGGGGCCTGTGTAATGGAGGAGCATCCACAACATCAGATGGCTCCTAAAAAGTCAATCCTAATTAATTATTTAATTAATTAATTAATTAATCCTAATTAGCTCCACCAAGTTTGGGAACGCCTCAGCAAGGAGTGCGGTTCGGTTGTTGGACACTCGATGTCTCATGTGTCTTTAGCAGCACCCCATTATTCAAGATTCAAGAGTTTTTTATTCACCATGTTTGAGCGTGCCAAACAAGGAATTTGACTTCGGTAAATCACACCCTCTGTTCAACATTTAGGTGACTAACAGCACTCAGGACATGTGAAAAATGGCAAATATTCTCAAACATCCCCTGATCTTAAACTCCCTAAAGGGCAAGGAAAAACTCAAAACTCCAGCTAGGGGAAATGAGAAACCTTGAGAAGAGACCACAGATGGGAAGGTCCCTTATCCAGGAGGACCAGGCTGCAATGGATGCAGAGAGGACACATTGTACAAACAGTGTAGACAAATTCAAAAAAGGTGTGAAGAGCAGGATGTTATTGCACAGTAATGACTCTGAGACTCTAAGAGTGGTGTGAGTTCATCAGAGCAACAGCCTGGGGAAGAAGCTGTCTCTGTGTCTGCTGGTTTTGGCGTACCGAGCTCTATAACGCCGTCCGGAGGGGAGTAGTTCAAACAGATTGCAACCTGGGTGAGAAAGGGTCTGTAGAGATGCTCCTTGCACGTTTCCTGGTCCTGGACAGGTACAAGTCTTGGATAGATGGGAGGTTGATTCCAATTATCTTTTCTGCAGTCCTGATGGTCCGTTGCAGTCTGTGCTTGTCTTGTTAGGAGGCCAATCCAAACAAGAGGTGCAGAGGACAGCCTGGATGATGGTGGTGTAGAAGGTCTTCGGAAGCTCTCACGGCAGGTTGAACTTCTTGAGCTGTCTCAGGAAGTACAGCCTCTGCTGGGCCTTCTTCCTGACAGAGTCTATGTGGCCGGTCCATTTCAGGTCCCGAGAGATTGTGGTTCCCAGTAACTTGAAAGTGTCTGTGGAGAGAAGAGTATTACTGCGGATAGTGAGGGGTAAAAGTGGTGAAGGGTCACGCCTGAAGTCCACTGTCAACTCCACGGTCTTGAGCAGGTTCAGCTCCAGGTGGTTTTGGCTGCACCAATGGACCAGCCGCTCCACCTTCTGTCTGTACGCAGTCTCATCACCGTCCTGGATCAGTCCGATGAGAGTGGTGTCGTCTGCATACTTCAGGAGCTTCACAGGAGAGTCACCTGAGGAGAAATCGTTGGTGTAGAGAGAGAAGAGCACTGGGGAGAGGACGCACCCCTGAGGGGCTCCAGTATTGGTGGTCCGGGTGTCAGATGTGATGCCCCCCAGCTTCACACGCTGTCTCCTGTTTGTCAGGAAGCTGGTGATCCACTGACAGGTGGAGGCAGGCACCGCAAGCTGGGTGAGCTTCTGTTGGAGGATGTCAGGAGCGATGGTGTTGAACGCCGAGCTGAAGTCCACGAACAGGATCCTGGCGTACGTTCCTGGGGTGTCCAGGTGGTGCAGGATGTAGTGCAGTCCCATGTTGACCGCATCATCTACCGACCTGTTTGCCCGGTAGGAAAACTGGAGGGGGTCAAGCAGGGGGCCCGTGACATCCTTCAGGTGGTTCAGCACTAACCTCTCGAAAAATTTCATGACCACAGATGTCAGTGCGAAAGGTCTATAGTCATTCAAACCTGTGATGGCGGGCTTCTTGGCCACTGGAACAATGGTGGAGCTCTTGAAGCACGAGGGCACCTCACACAGCTCCAGAGAACGGTTCAAGATCCGTGCAAAGGTGGGCGCCAGCTGCTCAGCGCAGACTTTCAAGCAGGAAGGTGACACGCCGTCTGGGCCCAGTGCCTTCCTGGTCTTTTGACTCGGGAACATCTTGCGCACTTCCTCCTCGCAGATCTGGAGTGCGGGCGCGGCCTCTGCAAGAGGACAACGTTGATAGAGGTGTGGACAGAGCAGTTGTGGGGAGAGGTGAGTATGTAGATTGTGCTGCAGGAATTCCCGTTGTGTGGGAGGACCGATCAAACCTGCAGTAGAACCTGTTTAGCTGGTTAGCAAGCCGTGGACTCTCCACAGGACGGGGGGTTCGTTTCTTGAAGCCCGTGATGCTCTGCAGACCTTTCCACACTGTTGAGGGATCAGGATTGGCAGAGAGGTGTCTCTTCAGGCTCTCCCCGTAACACCTCCTGTCTTTCCTGACCTCTCGGTTCAGTGTGTTTCTGATCTGCTTGAACAGGTCGTGGTCGCCGCTCCTGTAGGCCTCCTCCTTGACTTTGCGCAGCCTCCTGAGGTTCGGTGCATACCAAGGTTTGTCGTTGTTGTACGTGCAGAAGGTACCTTCTTCATCTGCACACACAGATCCTCACAAAAACTGATGTATGATGTGACAGTGCCAGTGATTTCATGCAGGTCTGAAGTTGCAGCTTCCAAAATTCCCCAATCCGTGCAGTCAAAGCAGGCTTGGAGGTCCTGCCTTGACTCCACTGTCCACTTCCTCACAGTCCTCACCACAGGCTTAGAAGTTTTTAGTTTCTGCCTGTAGGCCGGGATCAGATGAACTAGACAGTGGTCCGAGAGTCCTAAAGCTGCACGAGCCACAGAGTGGTATGCAGCCTTAATCACGGTGTACCAGTGGTCCAGAGTCTGTGCCCCTCTGGTGGGACACGTTACGTGCTGTCTGTCTCTGGGGAGTTCATGTGCGATGTTCGCCCTGTTAAGACCACCCAGAACAATGATTAGTGAGTTTGGTAGAAGTTTTTCCATGTCTGTTACCTGGTCAGCCAGCATCTGGGTGGCTTCACTCGCACGAGCGTGTTGTGGAATGTAAATAGCCGCCATGACGATCGAGGAGAACTCCCGTGGTGAATAGAACGGCCGGCAGTTTATAAAAAGTGTTTCTAGGAGAGGGCTGCAAAACTCTTTCAACACCGTGGCATCAGTACACCAACGTTCATTAATGTAGAAACAGAGACCACCTCCCTTTGATTTTCCGGAGAGCCGCGCTGCGTTCGCCGAAACCCCGCTAATTCCACAGCGTGGTGGGGGGTTCGGTCACTGAGCCACGTTTCAACAAAGCACAGCGCGGCGGATCTGCTGAAGTCCGTGTTCCTTGAAGTGAGGAGGAGCAGTTCGTCCATCTTGTTCGCCAGGGAGCGGACATTCGCCAGATGAATTGACGGTAGGGCAGAACGGAACCCTCTCTTCCTCAGCTTTACGTGGGCTCCTGCTCGTTTTCCGCGCCGCCGTCGTCGCACTAGCTTGTATAGCACCGCCGCTCCGGCTAGAATCTCCGACAGTCTGAATCAGAGAGAACAGAAAATACCAGAAGAAGACTGTCCAATGTTTAACACCGCTTCTCTGGTAAAAGTGATCCGGGATGGACAGCAGAGGACACAGAAAACACACAAAATAAAACAAAGAAACAGAGAGCGACTCACCGTGGCTGCCATCCGCGGCGCCATCATATCTTAAGTTGGTGTTCTTTTGTCTGTTGTTGTCTCAGAGCCAACCCATTCAACACTCTCTAATGTGTCCATTTTTCAAATGAGTCCATTCTCATCTTGCAAATTCTTCCACTTCTCAATGTCTGTTCTCGTCTCCGAGGACGTCGTCGTCCTCCAGAGAGCTGTGCTCCCCCCAAGCACAAACACAGTTCTTCCTTATTCTTGCAAAAGGTCAAAGGTGCCCCAAAGCCAGGCACCGTTTTCTTGTTGTTCACGGCTAAAGGTGGAGTCTGGGATTAAGCTACAGGGTGCCTGACGAGCACTGGGAGAGACAGACTGGGACATAAAACTTGTAAGATTATCTCTGTTGGAAAATTGTATATATATGTTATCATGCGTTCTCTTTTTATTTCTATATTATCATAGATTGAATAGATTAGATTAGATTAGATTAATAGATAGAATAGATTGAGTAAATGATCGACCGTTAGATTAGTGCGTACGTGCGTCCGTTGTTCTGCTTTGCTGTTCTTATGTTCACCACAGAAAACCACATAGCAGAAGTGTGAGGTCCTATCTTGGTCAGCGAGATGCAGCTGCAGAGAAAACAACGCCCTGCAACGGCAATGTGTCAGCGACGGCGATGTGTCACTCTTCGTCAAGTAGCTGACTCCACACTTCACGCCCTCAAGATCTGGCGCTAAGCGCGCCCCTGGTTCCTGTTGAGATGGTCGCTTGAACACATTGAACTTGCTGAACTCTGTTTGCTCCTTTCTATTTCGTAATATTACAAGTGCATCGTCTGCCGTTTTGTTTCTTACCTAAGCAGAAACCCTTGCGCTTCCCCTTTCCCTAACGGTTTCTGCTATGTTTGTAGACAGGGTCTCCCCAAATAAAAAGAGCAAGAGTGCAGGCAGACTTTAGTGTAGCTGGGCATTGTAAGCTGTCTGTACTGCACTCCTTGCGCAAGTTACGACTCAATATTCTGCCTCACTTTTGGTTTGTCCGTTGGTGCATTTCTCTTAACATTTATTCACACTGTCTGTAAAAACCTAACAGAAATTGGGGGCTCGTCCGGGATTTCTACATGTCCTTGCGGCTCCGGCGGGACTCCTCGACGCAGGAAAAATCCTTGGCCAAGGTAAACAAAAGCCCTTTGACGGGACTGCCTCGAGCGGTTCGGCTGGACGCCGGGAGGACTGCCGAAATCACCCGAGGAAAGGAACCAGCGGACTGTGAGTAGGAATATTGATTCTACTAAAAGGAATGAATGAGCGGTGACAAGAGGTCACTTAAAGTGAAAAAGTGACGAGAAGTCACTAAAACCTTGGGAATTCTAGACCCTGTCAAGTAAAATAGGAACAGTTAAATTCCGCGGGGCGGTGCGGAGCCCCCTAACTAATTGTTAGTTAAACCTAGCGATTAATTGTTAGTTAAATTCCGCAAGGAGGGGCGGACTCCTCTGTTATTCCTAAAAGTGGTGAAAAACGCGCGTGGTGTGTTTGTGTACGGTTTGACTGAGAGTGATCTCATTTGAGCTCTCCTCTATATAAAAACACAGGACTGTAAACAGTGGCTTTGTGTGAGGTGCAGAGGCTGAGAACTCTCCGCTTCCCTGCGGGGAAGGTGAAAGGAGACTTACTCCACATCGAATATTTAACCACTGTCCTGTGAATAAAGTTGGCTTTAGGACACTGTAGGTGCCATTCGAACCGCCAACTCCGAAATTTAGAAAATAAAAAACCATGGGAAATTTAAACAGCAAACGAAATTTTTTACCCCGAGATAAATTAAAATGCAAAGATTGGAAATTAATGGAGTGGGTCGACCCTGAAAATGTGAAATATCTTGACAAATGGATAACTGATGACAACTTCGACGGATAGTTGACCTCAAGATCATTGAATAATCTCAAGCAATTAATTAATGCCAGACATGGCGTAAACAAAAAGAAAATGAATAAAAACGGGAAAATCGGTGTGTTCTTAGTGGGCTCTATGTGGTCTTATATGTTGTGCGTCATCCTTTTGTGTGTGTGTGTGCGTGTGTGTGCGTGCGCGCAGAGGATCCTCATGAGTGGGAGTGTATATGAGTGGGTGTGAGTGAGATGTGTGTTCTATGGAAGAAATCAGTAATGGAGAATGTTCAAGAGGCTGTTGAGCGATAATAGGGAAATTAAGAAGTGGACAATGGTGTGTTTAAGTTGGTTAGAGAAACTATGATGAAACAATATCAGCACGGCCTTGCTTGAGGGCCGTAGCTGAGGGTGTGGACAAATGAGACAGCAAATGTTGTGTAGAAGACAGTGAAAGATGTCGAAGGTGAACATGATGTAGGGGGGAACAGTATAGTTGGCCTGCCCTTTGAGAAGGTGAGACTGATAAGCGTGCCTGCGCTTGCGCGAAGTTGCGGGTCTGGACTATGCGCGTGGGCCTGTGCTATGCTCGTTTGGGCGGTGGGCCGGCATCATGATTGTTGCAGGAAATGGCCAGCCTGTGACCAATCAACATTGATGCCGCGCGCCCCCCTCGCATGAGGAGTGCTATGGCTCCGGGCGAAGCAGGGAAAGTGTGAGTTTCTCAGAGAATGTTTGAATATTTGAAGCAGGGTGATGCTTAAGGAAGATGTGACAATATTTGCATGAAGGATAAAAGGCACTGATGAGAAAAAAAAAAAAAGTATAACCAAAACGTCAAAATAGAGGATGACGTTTGCGCAGCGTTGTTTGTTGGTATTGTTTGTGAGCTGTGTCTCTGCTCTTTTTGTGTTGTCTGTGTGCTGTAAGTGTTATGTGTTAAAAGGATGAAATTGGCTCATGTAGGTGCACAAAAGAATTTGCTAGACTGTAGTCTATCTGATTTGCACCACAAAACAAAAGCAATTTTGTAAAAATAAGAAGAAAAGAAAGGCAAGCAATTTTTTTGTGGGCAGAAACTGGTCCACACTGCATTAATGCCTAGCCCTGATGAAACAAAATTTGAGCGATGGAAAGAACTTGCTTTCTGGAATTGGATGAAGCAAAATTATTAAATAACAACATTTCAAAGCTAAATTTAGAAGAAATAGTCGATTGGTTGTGTCAAGACTACACAAGTTTTTACATTTGAGAATAAGAGAGTGATTGAGTTAGTTAAAGTTAAGAAACAACAACAATTAACTATTATATTAATTTATTGGCAGTTAGTTTGTTGATTTTTATTTTATTTCTTGATTAGTGGATTGGGTTGTCACCTTGAGAAAAGAAAAATTAGGATGGGGAACACGAGTTGAGACAACCGGTTACACACGCAGAACGTGTGCACTGGGACACTGAAAAGCATTTTAAAAGGTGTGTCAAATTAAATGATGATGAAATCACGTGAAAATGTCTAATCATTTGCTAGCTGAGTCGCTCCCCATTCGGGGAGGCCATCCATTTACTTGCTAAGCTAGTTGTGGAAGCAGTAGCTATATGCACGTGTCCAGTGCACACGCACGAGACTGATAAAGTGTCAAGAGGCAACAAGCTTGCAGATAGAACCGCAAAACTGCAGCGCAGAAGACAGTTCAAATTTTACATACATAAGAAGCAGATTAAATCACTGACACATTTTTACAGATGTAAAGCGACAAAGTCCATAGACTGAAATTCAATTATGGACGAAAAGAGGGGCAAGAGTAGAGAATGGCATCTATAAATGACCAGAAGACAAACCTATCCTACCAAGGAACTTGTATAAATGGGCTGCTATTTCGAGTCATGGGGTCACCCATGTCTCGACAGGGGGGATGGTGAAACAGATTGAGTCCATTTACACAGCATACGGGTTTGCTGGTTTTTCGCAACAATTTTGCAGAGCATGTTTGATTTGTGCTAAACACAATCCACAAGGTAACTTGCGACCTCGGAGGGGAAAATTTCCGACTCCATTGTATCCATTTCACACAATACATATGGATTACATCCAATTAAACAAGAGTGAAGGAAAAGAATATTGTTTGGTCATCATCGATGCGTTTTCTAAATGGATAGAAGTCTTTCCCACCAGACATGCGGACGCACTAACAGTAGCAAAAGCATTGTGCAAAGACATTATTCCAAGATATGGCATTCCAGAAAAGATTTATAGTGACAATGGTCAACATTTTGTTAATCAAGTGGTGCAAAACATTGGGAAATTGTTCCACATAAATATAAAGAACCATTGTTCCTATCATCCAGAGTCAGCTGGCTTGGTTGAGCGTTTTAATGGTACTATAAAAAATAGACTAAAAAAAATGCATGGAGGAAACTAAACGACCATGGACTCAGTGTCTAGATTTGGTAAAAATGTACATAAATGTTACAAGTACGACTGGGTTAACTCCCTATGAAACCATCTTTGGAAGACCGTACAGGCTTCCTCAGTTTAAAAATATTTGGGACGTTCCGGAAGAGGCCACTTTGGCCGACTACATGAGGAAAATGTTAGAACATGTTAAAAAACAGACCAGTAACATTGTTGATCAACCCATCTCTCCGCAGGAGGACCCCAAAGTGGTTCCAGGAGACTGGGTCTTAATCAGGAGCATCAAGAAGAAGAATTGGCACTCGCCCAAGTGGGAAGGTCCCTTTTTAGTCCTTCTCACGACACCTAACGCTTTAAAAATAGCCGAACGCAACACGTGGATTCATTTGTCTCACTGTAAAAAGGTGATCTCCGCAGACCCAACCTAAGTACGGAAGGTGAGCAAAGTCTGGTAATAGTGCCTGATTCTGGTGTCAAGATCCAGGGTTGACACGAAAGCCAGCGGAAGAATTCCAAGACACCAACCCGAAGCTCAGGGTGTTGACTCTGAGGAGATTTGAAACTAGGTGTTAAAATGCCGTTGGGACAATGTCTTGCGAAGGTGCGGGATGGCTGCAAATCTTGGGGAGCATTCATTTGGATTTTTGTCCTTTTAGGTTTCGCTATAGCTTGGGCAATGTGCTATATGCGCATCGGCCCTGTTTATATAAAACACGCGTCTCCAGACAGTCCACCTGAAGTTTCCTCTGTTACTGATGTACCTGATGTTTTTTTCTCTTGAAGACTACTACAAACATTGTTTGGCGGATGACGATTCTGGGCACAGTCGCGATAGTTCCTTTGGTTACCGATATTGTCCATGGAACACCGTTGCCTCGCGTAGACATAGGCGTGACATCTCGTCCATTAGACGTAAGATCTTGTCCCTTTCTAAAATTTGCACGCCTGCTCTCGTTCATGACGGTATTCCCTGCGTGCCATGGCGCTTAGCCGACACGTACCTAAATTCATTGGCGTTCACCGTGGCCCCAAACACGACTTCCACTATCACCGTGCCCTTGAAGAGTTTGAGAGGCATCCGAGGAGGCTATCTCACTACGGGTGACAAATGGCCTGGGCACTGGTGGTATCTGACTGGCAACCCGGAAGTATCAGATTGGAGCGCCCTTATCACCTCGCAGGTACCAGGTTTTTGGCCTCCTGGCTCCAGTGAAGAGGCTCAATTCTTTGCTAAACGTATGACTTTGAAAAACCAGGGCTCTAGCCTTCTTTTGACCGTTACACTCCCTGATGACACGGTTCGGCCCCCTCACGCTACCCTGTTCAATACTTCCTGTTGGGGTTTTCAGTTGTGGGCTTGGTCCTCTGGGAAGGATCCCCAGTTTCCTATTGTGATTTGCGTTAACAAAACAATGCGGGGCGCTGACAGTCCCGTGTTGAGCGACCATACCAAAGCCTCTGGGGTGGTGGTTACGAGCGTGGCCCTCATCAATACAGACAGTCACTTTGTGGCCTCCACAGGTATAAGCGGCCAAACTAACAATTGGCTCCTCATGGCCGAGCAAGCTGCAAATATGACTAACACCAGTTGCGTTGTTTCTATGGGCCCGAGGCCCCTTTTGAAAATCATTCCCGCAAGTGTTGTCCCTGAGTGTGCGATTTTTTTTATGTTGACCCCTTCCATTCCGTCTGCTCATCCTTGTTCCAGTTGGGACAAAGTCTATCCCGTTTCCTACTTGACGAAGTCCAAACCCCTTTTTTCTACTGATGTTGCTAAAGGCAATTTCACGTGCGTCAAGTTGCCCGGTACTGGCATAAGCCTAGGCGTTTTGCCTACTCCTATGTGCACTTCCCTGTTCGATGTCGCTACCTCTTTCTCACCAATCGCTCGTAGTGATATTTGGTTTTGGTGCAACACTGACAAACTTTATGATAGTCTCCCTTTTAATAGCTCTGGAACTTGCGCTTTGGTGACCCTTTTGCTTCCCGTTTTGTTAATGCCCGCAACTCCTCGTGAGCTAGATGTTTTTGTTGATTCTTTTGTGCCCCAATCTTGGTCGAGGGCTAAGCGGAGTGCCGAGTGGCAAGGCGTGGCGGATCCGACCTATATAGATGCCATTGGAGTTCCCAGAGGAGTGCCGGATGAGTATAAGCTGGTGGACCAGATAGCAGCTGGTTTCGAATCCTCCATATGCTGGTGGTGTACTCTTAACAAAAATGTTGACAGGATCAATTACATCCACTACAACGTGCAGAGGCTTGGAAATTGGACTGAGGCGGGTTTCAGGGCGGTCCACTCCCAGCTGGCCGCGACTTCCCTCATGGCTTTCCAGAACCGGATGGCCCTTGACATGCTACTCGCAAAGGAGGGCGGTGTCTGCGCCATGATCGGTGAGCAATGCTGCACTTTTATCCCAAATAACACTGCAGCTGGCGGAAGCCTGTCCCTGGCCCTTGAGGGCTTGAGGACCTTGAATGGGAAGATGAAGGACCACAGTGGTGTGAACACGGAGGTTTGGAACGGCTGGCTGAATGTGTTCGGCAAGTACCGCTCCCTGGTTTCCTCGGTCCTCGTCTCCCTCGCCGTTTTTTCTGCTGTTTTGACCTTGTGTGGATGTTGTTGCATTCCGTGTCTCCGGTCCCTAATTAATAAATTGATTGCAACTGCTATCTCTCCGGCGGCTGAGACTTTTCCGTTGCTCCCTGAGGACGACTTTGAGCTCCCTCAATCCTTGAAGTGTCACCCCAGCGTTGACTCCATTTATGAGGCCCTCGCTGTGGACCTGTCCGAATTTTTTCCTGAGTCCGACGTTGTCTGATTGGCTTCGATCGCCTCCCGAGTGTAAATTTGTTCTTATGACGTGTGATCCTGCGGCTGAAAATCTTTTGAAGTAGCCTTTGGGTGATTTGAGGGTCTCTGAGAACTTATGATAAACAGGGGGGAATTGTTGGAAAATTGTATATATATGTTATCATGCGTTCTCTTTTTATTTCTATATTATCATAGATTGAATAGATTAGATTAGATTAGATTAATAGATAGAATAGATTGAGTAAATGATCGACCGTTAGATTAGTTTCTGCCTGTAGGCCGGGATCAGATGAACTAGACAGTGGTCCGAGAGTCCTAAAGCTGCACGAGCCACAGAGTGGTATGCAGCCTTAATCACGGTGTACCAGTGGTCCAGAGTCTGTGCCCCTCTGGTGGGACACGTTACGTGCTGTCTGTCTCTGGGGAGTTCATGTGCGATGTTCGCCCTGTTAAGACCACCCAGAACAATGATTAGTGAGTTTGGTAGAAGTTTTTCCATGTCTGTTACCTGGTCAGCCAGCATCTGGGTGGCTTCACTCGCACGAGCGTGTTGTGGAATGTAAATAGCCGCCATGACGATCGAGGAGAACTCCCGTGGTGAATAGAACGGCCGGCAGTTTATAAAAAGTGTTTCTAGGAGAGGGCTGCAAAACTCTTTCAACACCGTGGCATCAGTACACCAACGTTCATTAATGTAGAAACAGAGACCACCTCCCTTTGATTTTCCGGAGAGCCGCGCTGCGTTCGCCGAAACCCCGCTAATTCCACAGCGTGGTGGGGGGTTCGGTCACTGAGCCACGTTTCAACAAAGCACAGCGCGGCGGATCTGCTGAAGTCCGTGTTCCTTGAAGTGAGGAGGAGCAGTTCGTCCATCTTGTTCGCCAGGGAGCGGACATTCGCCAGATGAATTGACGGTAGGGCAGAACGGAACCCTCTCTTCCTCAGCTTTACGTGGGCTCCTGCTCGTTTTCCGCGCCGCCGTCGTCGCACTAGCTTGTATAGCACCGCCGCTCCGGCTAGAATCTCCGACAGTCTGAATCAGAGAGAACAGAAAATACCAGAAGAAGACTGTCCAATGTTTAACACCGCTTCTCTGGTAAAAGTGATCCGGGATGGACAGCAGAGGACACAGAAAACACACAAAATAAAACAAAGAAACAGAGAGCGACTCACCGTGGCTGCCATCCGCGGCGCCATCATATCTTAAGTTGGTGTTCTTTTGTCTGTTGTTGTCTCAGAGCCAACCCATTCAACACTCTCTAATGTGTCCATTTTTCAAATGAGTCCATTCTCATCTTGCAAATTCTTCCACTTCTCAATGTCTGTTCTCGTCTCCGAGGACGTCGTCGTCCTCCAGAGAGCTGTGCTCCCCCCAAGCACAAACACAGTTCTTCCTTATTCTTGCAAAAGGTCAAAGGTGCCCCAAAGCCAGGCACCGTTTTCTTGTTGTTCACGGCTAAAGGTGGAGTCTGGGATTAAGCTACAGGGTGCCTGACGAGCACTGGGAGAGACAGACTGGGACATAAAACTTGTAAGATTATCTCTGTTGGAAAATTGTATATATATGTTATCATGCGTTCTCTTTTTATTTCTATATTATCATAGATTGAATAGATTAGATTAGATTAGATTAATAGATAGAATAGATTGAGTAAATGATCGACCGTTAGATTAGTGCGTACGTGCGTCCGTTGTTCTGCTTTGCTGTTCTTATGTTCACCACAGAAAACCACATAGCAGAAGTGTGAGGTCCTATCTTGGTCAGCGAGATGCAGCTGCAGAGAAAACAACGCCCTGCAACGGCAATGTGTCAGCGACGGCGATGTGTCACTCTTCGTCAAGTAGCTGACTCCACACTTCACGCCCTCAAGATCTGGCGCTAAGCGCGCCCCTGGTTCCTGTTGAGATGGTCGCTTGAACACATTGAACTTGCTGAACTCTGTTTGCTCCTTTCTATTTCGTAATATTACAAGTGCATCGTCTGCCGTTTTGTTTCTTACCTAAGCAGAAACCCTTGCGCTTCCCCTTTCCCTAACGGTTTCTGCTATGTTTGTAGACAGGGTCTCCCCAAATAAAAAGAGCAAGAGTGCAGGCAGACTTTAGTGTAGCTGGGCATTGTAAGCTGTCTGTACTGCACTCCTTGCGCAAGTTACGACTCAATATTCTGCCTCACTTTTGGTTTGTCCGTTGGTGCATTTCTCTTAACATTTATTCACACTGTCTGTAAAAACCTAACAATCTCCATATTTAGTTGCCATTTATTCGCTAGTAGGCTTTGTTGATCAAATTCCAAATTCTCCCAGTAAAATTGATCTAGTTTGTATATCCTGTTTTCGAGCTATATCAAAGTCAAAGTCAAAGTCAGCTTTATTGTCAATCTCCCCACATGTCACAACACACAAAGAGACCGAAATTACGTTTTTCTCTATCCCACGGTGACGAGACACATAACACGATAGACATACAAGTACGTGACACAATATAAAAACAAGAAGGCAAAAATTCAAACAATCAACAGTAAGAGTGATGAATAAATAATAAATAAACAGATAACACAATAAATAAGAGGAGCAAAACGGAGCCAGCAAGCAAAGTAAAAAACATCATAAACAAAAAGGCACAAACAATAAATAATAAGAGTAATAATAAATAATAAATAAACAGATAACACAGCAAATAAGAGCCAGTGTGCATACAGACAGTACAGACAGTAAAAGTACAGGACGCTACGCAGAACGGGGGAGCGAGTTCAGGATCCTAACAGCCTGGAGTATGAAGCTGTTTGAGAGTCTGGTGGTGCGGGAGCGCAGGCTCCTGTACCTCTACCCAGAGGGCAGAAGCTCGAACAAAGAGTGAGCGGGGTGACTCGCATCACTCACAATCGTGGTCGCCTTGCGGGTGAGATGGGAGGTGTAAATGTCCTTCAAGGAGGGGAGCGAAGCACCA
Organism: Syngnathus typhle; assembly: GCF_033458585.1. Taxonomy (NCBI): domain Eukaryota; kingdom Metazoa; phylum Chordata; class Actinopteri; order Syngnathiformes; family Syngnathidae; genus Syngnathus; species Syngnathus typhle. Next base: position 529,453 of record NW_026871945.1, on the reverse strand, counting down.
GCAATCTTACCAGCAGTGTTCACTATGCGCTGCAGGGCCTTCAAGTTGTAGTCAGTGCAGCCGCCACCCCAAACAGCAATACAGCTGGAGAGGACGCTCTCAATGGTGCCGCGGTAAAATGCAGTCATGACGGCCGGAGGAGCGCTCGCTCGCCTGAGTTTCCGCAGGAAGTACAGGCGGCGCTGGGCTTTCTTTGCCAGTGATGCGGTGTTGGTGGACCAGGAGAGATCCTCACTGATGTGCACCCCCAGGAACTTGGCGCTGCTCACTCTCTCCACCACAGCACCGTCGATGGTCAGCGGCAGGTGTTGGGTGTGACCCTTCCGGAAGTCCACAACAATCTCCTTGGTCTTGTCGACGTTCAGCAGGAGGTTGTTGTCCCTGCACCACGTGGTCAGAAGGTAAACCTCCAGCCTGTATTGAGTCTCGTCTCCCTTGGTGATGAGACCCACCAGAGTCGTGTCGTCAGCAAACTTCACGATACGGTTGTCGCTGTAGGTTGCAGTGCAGTCATGCGTCAGGAGGGTGAAGAGCAGCGGACTGAGCACGCAGCCTTGGGGGGCCCCCGTGCTCAGCGTGATGCTGGCGGAGATTTTGTCGCCAACACGTACTACCTGTGGCCTCTGACAGAGGAAGTCCAGTAGCCAGTTGCAGAGGTAGGTACTGAGGCCCAGCGCGTCAAGTTTGCTGACGAGGCGTTGTGGCACAATGGTGTTGAAGGCATATGTTGTCAATTGTTTGAATTTGATGAGACAGTAGGTTGTGTTTTCAGTATCATTATTCAAAATTAACTCATTGAGCGTCTTCAAATGTAGCCCTGATCTATATCTTGGCCTCTCAAACGTTATGATCTGTGTCATGCTTGCTTAAGAATATGACTTAAAATATGGTGTTGTGAATTTCTAATCTCAATTCCATTGGATGCCGCTTCTCAGCTGTTTTCCTTCCTTATGCTCTTGGTAGCCTACAAATCTCTGAGTCAAAAATCTGATTTTCTTTTAAATATCTTTCCATTTCCTTAATCTCTTGTGTCGCGAGCCCATCTGCGCCAGGAAACCATTTAAAGGGTATAAAAAAAAAAGGATCAACAGATTACTCCCCATATCTCCTCATTAAATCTCCTTCTCTCTTTTTTTGTTAATGTAACACATTGTTGATCACAAACTATTGGCCTACTCTAACCCCTAATTTAATCCCAATCAACGAATACTGCTTTCTTCTCACTTTATTTGTTGTGATCAATTCTTAACTGGTTTAATTTCTTTAACGTGTCCGTTTCTACGTCTATTTGACTATTGGAACTCTTCTACAAATGTAATTTCTAATCTCCCCGATAGTTGGCAGATGGCCTAGTGGAGTGCTAGCTGCTCCTGACAGGGCCCCTCATTATTTTGAGTTGGCCCGCCTTACTCCACCTCCTTAATTAATGAACATTGGTGTACTGATGTCACGGTGTTGAAAGAGTCTTGCAGCCCTCTCCTAGAAACACTTTTCATAAACTGCCGGATGTTCTATTCACCACGGGAGTTCTCCTCGATCGTCATGGTGGCTGTTTACATTCCACCATATGCACGTGCGAGTGAAGCCACGCAGATAAAGTTAAAGTTAAAGTCCCAATGATCGTCACACACACATCTGGGTGTGGTGAAATTTGTCCTCTGCATTTAACCCATCTCCATGTGATTTTAATCCATCCCCTGGGGGAGAGGGGAGCAGTGAGCAGCAGCGGTGCCGCGCTCGGGAATCAGTTGGTGATCTAACCCCCCAATTCCAACCCTTAATGCTGAGTGCCAAGCAGGGAGGCAATGGGTCCCATTTTTATAGTCTTTGGTATGACCCGGCCGGGGTTTGAACCCACAACCTTCCAGTCTCAGGGCGGACACTCTACCACTCAGCCGCTGAGCTGGCTGACCAGACATGGAGAAACTTCAGCATATAACGTGTCCCACCAGAGGGGCACAGACACTGGACCACTGCTACACCGTAATAAAGGATGCATACCACTCTGTGGCTCGTGCAGCTTTAGGACTCTCGGACCACTGTCTAGTTCATCTGATGCCGGCCTACAGGCAGAAATTAAAAACTTCTAAGCCTGTGGTGAGGACGGTGAGGAAGTGGACAGTGGAATCAAAGCAGGACCTCCAAGCCTGCTTTGACTGCACCGATTGGGGAGTTTTTGAATCTGCAACTTCAGACCTGCATGAACTCACGGACACTGGCACATCATACATCAGTTTTTGTGAGGGTCTGTGTGTGCAGACTAAGACCTTATGCACGTACAACGACGACAAACCTTGGTTTACACCGAACCTCAGGAGGCTGCGCAAAGTCAAGGAGGAGGCCTACAGGAGCGGGGACCGGGACCTGTTCAAGCAGACCAGAAACACACTGAACCGAGAGGTCAGGAAAGCCAAGAGGTAATACGGGAAGAGCCTGCAGAAACACCTCTCTACCAATTCTGATCCCTCAACAGTGTAGAAAGGTCTCATCACGGGCTTCAAGAAACCAACCCCTCCTGTGGAGAACACAAGGCTGCCAACCAGCGAAAGAGGTTTTACTGCAGGTTTAATCGGTCCAGCCACACAACAGGACCTCCTGCAGCACATTCAACATACTCACCTCCTCCCACAACCGCTCTGTCCACACCTCTATCACCGTTATCACCTACTCTCTCTCTTACAGAAGCCGCACCCGCACTCCAAATCTGCGAGGAGGAAATGTGCCAGATATTCCGGAGACAAAAGGTCAGGAAGGCGCCGGGCCCAGACGGCGTGTCCCATCACCTCCTTAACCCCAAAAACCAAATACATACAGAATCAACAGTAGAACAATGCAACAGGTTCCTTGTCTTTTTCAAAGACAAGATCACTTCTGTTAGGGTTGATAAATTATCTTGATCGTATGAATATGTTGGAATGTAGACTAGAATTATTAACTTTGTTTGAACCTTTTACCTTTCCCTGAATCTAAACGTTTAACCATTCAGTTGTTGAAATTTTCCAAATGGTGTGGAAACATTCTTGCTTAGTTAGTCATCTAAGATGCTCCACTAGTTTCTGTTTCCACGACCTTGTAAAACAGTGGTTATCAAACTTTTTTCAGTGATGTACCCCCTTTGAAATATTTTTTTAGCCAAGTACCACCTGACCAGCGAAACACATTTCTGGTCAAAAAGAAAGAGGTACAGGATTGTCCCATCATTGTTTGATTTATTAAAGTTAAACAACTTGTAGCAATGTACCTGACAGACACATTTATGTTTCAAACATTGCATATAGAAACAAAAACAATAAACAGTAAACAGTGACCACTACGAAGGCATAAACATTTTCAAAACTCAAATACTGTATGCAGAACACTGCTAATTTATATGAATCTTTCTTGTAATAATCTCTTGCAAGGAAATAAAAATATACATAACTAAAAAAGTGTTCACACAAATAAATTAACTTAATTATAAATAAATAATACCTTGTTTACAAAATAAATTGATAACTTAATAATAAATAAAGATTTGCTCATAAAAAATAATCAACTTTACCTCTTTTGGGATAAAAAAGAAACTTTTTTTTCTCTTAAAATTGAACTGTTGCATTGAACATTTGATTTTGTTTTGACAAGCATTGAACAAGCATTGAATAGTCTTGAAGCTTGAATGAGTCTTTTGCACTCATCCTACATTTTAGTGAGAAACATGGGCTTGTACCTCACTTTGTCATCCTTGGTGGCAGGGAGGCAACTGCTGTGATCAAGTTCTTCTCCAGGCACAGTCTGTTTCTTTGCTTTGTTTTCATCACAGTCATTGGAGAGAAGGAGGTCTAACATAAATATGTGGAGGCAAAGGGCAGCAGCTGCTCCAAAGCTTTCTGTCCCAGCTCAGGGTGCTCCTGCCTCATACACACCCAAAACTGTGTGAGAGTGGATGCGCCAAACTTCATCTGCAGGCCACGGGCAGATGCCACTTCCAACTGTTTTTCTTGGTGAGTGACAGGAAGCTTGCTTCTCTTTGCTTCAGACAAGAGAAATGGGTTTGTCACCCAATCCATCTGTACAGATATCTCCTCCATGTCAGCAAAGTAGCAATGAAAGACCTTTATCAAGTTAGCCAAATGTCCCACTATGACTAACTTCACTGGAGTTGTCTCCAAATCTTCATTGGAGGGAAAAGCATCCACCTGAGTTAATCAGGTGAAATCCTCCTGACCGCATGCCCTTTTCCACAGCTCTGTTTTCTTCAGGAAACCACCCACCTTGTCAGACAGGTTCAGGATGCTGGTGTCCTTGCCCTGCAGAGAGTTTGTTCAGTTTGCTGAATATATCTGCCAGATAGCAAAGCTTTGCAAGCCAGTCCGTGTTCTCGAACAAGGTGGCATGAGCCGTGCTCTGTCAGAAAGGTGTGCACTTCAGCTCGTAACTCCAACAGCCTCTTGAGTATCTTACCTCGAGAGAGCCAGCGCACTTCTAATAATAATAATAATAATTCATTAAATTTGTATCGCGCTTTTCAAAAACCCAAAGACGCTTACAGGGAACAAGGCAAAGACATACAGGAGGGAAGGGGGAGGAGGACGGGGAAGAGACAATGAAAGATAAAATATATAAAATTTCGTATAAAATTAAGAAGAGGAAACCAGTTATGGGTAGGGGAGGTCATAGGCTTGAGAGAAGAGGTAAGTTTTTAGACAGTACTTAAATATGGGGAGTGTGGGTGAGTCACAGACAGACTGAGGGAGAGAGTTCCAGAGTCGGGGTGATGTGCAGGAGAAGGCTCTGTCACCGAAGGATTTGAGTTAAGATTTAGGGACTGTCAGACGTGAAGTATTGGAGGATCGGAGGGGATGGTTGGGGCAGTAGGGGACAAGGAGGTTGGATAGGTAAGTGGGAGCCAGGTGGTGAAGGGCTTTGAAAGTGAGGAGGAGTATCTTGAAGATGATACGCTCCTTAATGGGGAGCCAGTGAAGAGAGTGGAAAACAGTAGTGATGTGTTCACGGGACCCGGTGTCACAGGAGGTGAGACGTGACAGCCGCTAGGAATAATCCAGATAAAATGCTAGATGTGGCTAGTAGCTGGTTAGCTAGAAGTTGGTAGGCAGTGAAATGCATGGAAGCAGCAGTGGACCGAGTAGTGATGTTGGAGGAGTGGGTGGTGGTGTTGGTCAATCCCAACTGTTCCCCTGCAAACGGCAAGCCCCAGTGTGTCATGGCGGCACACAGCCGAGCCACGACCGGCGAGCTCGCAGCAAGCGGGTGCTCCCCCCGAGGACGCCGGCCAAGTGGCCAGAAAGTTGGGTTGAAGCTGTTTGCCGAGCCAAGAGCGAGCAGCTACAGGCTCAGAGCCGGGAGGTAGGAGGGTCCGGTGGTGGGTTGGCTAGCTGGCTAACATAGCTCGTAGTCCGAGGGAGTGGGGACAGAGAGGTGCGAGCAGAGCTCCAGAGATACGCGGTGGGCAGGTGAAAAGGCGAGAAAAATAAAAGAAAAGACAGGCACACTTTAAATGGGAAACACAAAACAGATCGGGGAAAAACAAATAGCGGACATGGTTCGGGGTAGAAGCGGCAGTCAACAATCCAGACGCAAGCGTTTCTCTAACCCGGAAGACAAAACAACAAAACAAATGTATGCAGGAGGAGTTGCGTGTGTTCAGCTCCCATGTTTTCACAGAGGCGGCGGAACAAACGTGCATTAAGTGGCCTTGACTTGATGAAGTTGATCACTTTGATGCTGTCGTTCAAAACATCATGCAACACGGGGCTCATTTTCTTGGACGCTAACACTTCCCTGTGAATCACACAGTGAGTCCACTTAATGTCGGGATTTTCCTTTTTAATCCGCACAATGAGCCCTTTCGCACTGCCTGTCATTGATGCAGCCGCATCTGTACACACGCTGCTGCAGGATTTCCAGCTGATACCACCTTTAGGGAAAAATGCGTTAACGACATTAAAAATGTCCTCTCCGGTTGTTCTCCCCTCCAGACATTTGCAGGGAAGTATGTGTATGCCGTCAGGCTCAATGTATCTCACAAAAGCAACAAGCTGTGCATTTCCTCTGACATCTGTGGATTCGTCCAGCGGAGTGAAAAAAAGTCGCCAAGTTTTCCCACTCTTTTTTTTAAGAGGACTTCGCGTAGGCAGCGATAGAAAAATTGTGTGGTTGAGAGTGTGATTGGTAGGATAAATTGACTGAAAAGCAGTTCTAGCATTAATCCACGCCAATAACACAGGCTAGAAATTTGTTGAAAGGTCAATTTAAACCTGCACTGAGGATCCTCAAAGAAAAACAAATTGTAAAAAAATTGTAAAAACCTAAAATACCAAATTAAGATGAGAAATGAAAACGGTAAATATCTAGATAAAGGAGCTCTTGAAGCAGATGAGAAGTACATGGCGAGTAGATTTCTTTTCAATTGTATGCGATACATGTCAAAGTGGAAGAAAAAGTATGGAGTAGAAGTAAAGTTGAAGGTTGAATTGTGGAACATAGTGGTAGACATTTTGGAGAAGAGTGTGGCAAGGAAGACAAAGGGACTTAGAAAGGAAAGGAAAAAGAGAGAATTGCAATGTGCTAGAGCAGGGGTCACCAGCACGGTGCCCGCGGGCACCAGGTTGCCCGTAAGGACCGCATGAGTCACCCGCAGGACTGTTCTATAATTAGCTCAAATAGCGACACTTGTCAGTGAGCTGCATCTATTTATTGTACAGTCAAACCTTGGTTTTTGAACGTCCCGGTTCTCAAACAAATCAAACTTTGAACAAGAAATTCAAGATTTTTTTGCTTAAAGTTTGTCGGTGCAGTTGCGCGGTCGGCGACGCGCTACGGTTGCGCGTTTGGGGGTGCGCTGCGGTTGCGCGATCGTACAAAATCAAGCTAACTGCGCACTTAGGTTCACTTACATTTTGGAAAGTACATCAAGACTAAAATATTTTCTAAATTTTAGCGACGGTTCTGTCACAATAATGCGACCAGCGCGGTGCAGTTGCGCGGTGGGCAACGTGCTACGGTTGCGCATTCGGTGGTGCGCTGCAGTTGCGCGATCGGACAAATATGCGCAAATGAAAAAATGCTTAAAAAAGGTGGGGGGTTTTGTCTTGAAACGGATAAAAAAAAAATCCATTATTTGTAATGGAAAAAATAGATTCGGAATTCGACCGATTTGCTTCTTGAACCGCCTTCTGGAACGGATTATAGTCCAAAACCAAGGTTTGACTATATTTTTGCTATTCTTGTTAAAATCACACTTACATGTGAACTGGAAATGACAATAATAACACATAATGAAAGCCAAATTGAGCAAATTGGCTATTTCAGAAGTGTGTGTCAAACTGGTAGCCCTTTGCCTTAATCAGTATCCAGGAAGTAGCGCTCGGTTTGAGAAAGGTTGGTGATCCCTGTGCTAGAGTGTGGTAGGAAGCTTCACAAGAGAGAAGAGAACAAATTCAAAGGACAAAAACTAGAAAGATAAAAAGTGATGAGGCCGCCATTCAATTAAGATTTGAAAAATAATTCAGTGGCATCCCGTTCAATGATGCAGCTAAGAGTCCAAATCAGCAACAGCTTAAAAATGTGCTCATCACTGGTTTCAGCCCTGAGTTAGGCAACTGGGTGAGGAAACACTTGGTGGAAGTGGACACTGCTTGTGTTACAACAACCATGCGTGGGCAAGACACCCTGACAAAGTGATCAAGAAAGAAAAAAGTTCAGATGTGTTTCATCTAGATGATGATAATGATATAGATGAAGATCTTCTTCCAAAGTTTCCAATGGGGCAGAGGAAGAGGTAGAGGCCAATAAGGCCGCAGGCCGTCATTCAATTCAAAATCACCATCAAAATTGGATTGTTGGAACTGTGGGAAACGAGGACACTTTGTAAGAGTGTCGTCATGTAAAACAACACCAATCAAAGGGTGGAGGAAGAAGCAGAGGAAAAGTCAAATTTTCAGCATGACTAGCTTTGACCTCTGATGCTCCTACAGAGAAAGAAATACAGCATGAGACATTCTGAGCACATTAAAAGAAAAAACACGTTACTTGTGGTTTAGATTTATTGTCAGATAATAGAATGACAAATTACCAGGGATCAAATTATGTCTGCACACTAAAGTTAAAATTTGCAAATCAAGTGGTAAAGAAATGCAACTTGCCTCTAAAAGATAAATAGAGAATTGGAATGTGCTGTCCTCGCGTGTGTGGGCGGGAATCGGCTTCATGATCGACTGCAGGAAATAGCCAGCCTGTGACGAATCATTGGTGCCGGGCCCCCACACCTCATGCGCGAGAGCTGTGCATGTGTGTGCCTATGTGTTAAAATGATGAAATTGGCTAAACATTTAGTGCAAAGAAATTTGCTAGACTGTGGTATTTTCGATTTGCGCGGCAAAACAGAAACAATTTTGAAGAATAAAAAAGAGAAGAAAAGAAAGAAATCTGTTTGTGGGCAGAAACTGGGTCACACTAGTGCTCATTAGTGTCTTGCCCTGATGACAAATTCGAAAGAAAGAGAACATGCTTTCAGGAATTGGATTAAGCAAAATTGTGAATTTGAGACATTACAATGCTACATTCATGAGAAATAATAGAGAAAAATAGGATAAGGAACATGAGTTGAGAATGATATACGAATGTCGTGTGGAGAGCTTGGATAAATTGAGACCAATGTGATGGAAAGACTCCTTTTTGGAGACTGTGTGTGAGATGCAAATTAGCAAGGCGAATGATTGCCTGAATGAAAGGAAAATACAGGTTGAATGGTTGTAGTTGTTGGAGACGACTATGGAAAATTAGTAGAACAACTTTGAAGAAAGAGTGATTTTGAGCAAGTTAAATGCTAAGAAAAAAAGTTACTTCTGGAATGATAATTAACTAGAGGAAAAAAACTGGAGAACCAGTAACACATGCAGAAGATGTGTGAACTGAGAAACTGAGTAGTGTTTTGGAAAGAAAGTCAAATTAAATGATGTTGGAATCATATGTAGTAAAGAACACATCCTTCCAAAAAGATTGTCTTAGTTATGCTGGACAAGGTGCGAGGCATGGGCATCGCCAAACGTCATAAGGGAGGGAGTAGGACAGATAGTGAAAGATAGTAATAATACAACAATTGGCTTCTCTAATACATTTGGCGTCATACCATTAATTTAAAATGTTCTCAAACCTTTCAAACTTTTGCTGTAAGCAATCGGAAAATGATTGAAAAGTGACTAAAGAGGCTATGAGGAAGAGGTGTAACTTTTGGAAGGGTCCGCGTTTATGCACTTCCCTGACTAATCAAAGTTTTTTTGACTGATAAGGAGTTGGGCAAAGGAACCATCTAGTCCATTCCCCCAGTCCAAATCCAACCAAAATCAGAGCATCTCCTTTAAAACGGGAGGCAATAAATGGGATAGCCGTAGTTGACGTGCAAATACAACATCTCAGGCATGTCGAATGTGATGATTTTAATGTGCTGCGGAAAGAAGATTGTGATAATGCTGATTGGCTGAACATGTTTTACAGAAACTTGATAAATGTTTTTTGATCAGGAGGAATCATTAGGAAGTCCTCAAACTCTTCTTGCAAACACTCCTATTTGCCTAGTTCTAAAGGGCAATAAAATTGACTGGCGAATGACACAAGATTTGCAAAAAGCAGACGAAGAACAGTCCTTGACAGATAGCATGATCAGAGCACTCAAACTGAAAGATGTGTCTGTTAGGGTGGTGTTCACTCTAACTTATTTTGCAAGAACCACACTCGAGACAAGTTAGTCGTTTTAGACACCTGCAGGTGGAGAGTTCATTCGTCCCTGTGCTTACAACGATGGTCGAATGAGATCTGACTCAGGCCTCATCAGGTGCATATTTATTGAGAGAAACAGAGTGGGGTTGAAAGTGGGGGTGTGGGAAGACAGGATGGGGTGAAGCCCCTGGCCTGCTGATTAAAGCAAAGCAGGGGGTGTTTTACGACATTGTGTAAACAAAGCAACTTTGATTGCTTCCTCTGCTAGTCAATCAGTTGAAAAGATCTTAGCACTTTGTTCTACTACTTTTGTTAAGACAGGACAAGCTAGGTAAATTATTACATTCCAACATAATCATACGATGAAGATATTCTGTAAACCCTAACAGTGTCAAATGCATATTTACTGCCGCCTGATCTTTCTTCCCCACAGGTCAACAACCGCTCCAAGCCAGGAGACTGGGACGACATAAAGGTCGTCAAAAAGGACAAACTGGGCCAGCCACAGTGTGAGGGACCATTCCAAGTCTTGCTGACTAACCCCACTGCACTGAAAATTGCTGAAAGGCCCAGCTGGAAAACACTCCTATTTGCCTAGTTCTAAAGGGCAATAAAATTGACTGGCGAATGATACAAGATTTGCAAAAAGCAGACGAAGAACAGTCCTTGGCAGATAGCATGATCAGAGCACTCAAACTGAAAGATGTGTCCAATGCAAATTTACTGCCGCCTGATCTTTCTTCCCCACAGGTCAACAACCGCTCCAAGCCAGGAGACCGGGACGACATAAAGGTCGTCAAAAAGGACAAACTGGGCCAGCCACAATGTGAGGGACCATTCCAAGCCTTGCTGACTAACCCCACTGCACTGAAAATTGCCGAAAGGCCCAGCTGGATTCACCTCAGCCACTGCAAGTTACAGAGAGTGCTTTAGGGTGGGGCGTCTCAATGTTGGTGAAGAATTCAACGATCCCCACTCTGACAGGCAATGGGATATACCGGTGTCTCTGCCATCCTAGTAGCAATGGGGCTCCTTATGCCAGGTGGATCCTCTCCTGCGTTGTGGTTGGAGCGTGCTATGGTCTATGGGCTCATCTGAATAGACCGATTGACAATGTCAACTGAGGAAAAAGATGGTCACATGATGAGAACTTTGAGGACTGGTCATGGGACCCCAGCCACCCATACGAAACCAGCACTTGGTACCAGTATGTAAAGTTCACTGGGAGATCCCACACACAGGAGGATCCAAACTTCTATGTGTGTTCCAAACTCCCCCCCCTTCCTCCACACAAGTTTTTTGGGAGTTGCAGTCTTGGAGTTAATGACACTCACGTCAACGACGCCATGAACTCACAGAAGAATTTACAGCAGGCCATGTCGGAGGACAAGGGCCCACATCAGTGAGATTTCCTTTCATGGCTATTTTCTGGCGCCTGGTGGCATCTGCTGTTGAAACTTGCGACTCCTGTTCTTGTTGTGCTGGTATTGTTGTGCTCATTTACAACCTGTGTTATCTCATATTTGAAGTCACCTGTATCAAGATCTTTGTCTTCTACCGTAGTTGACGTGCAGACACAACATCTCGGGCATGTCTAATTTGATGATTTTAATGTGCTGCAGAAAGAAGATTGCGATAATGCTGATTAGCTGAACGGGTTTTAAAAAAACTTGATGATTTGACCGTTGAAAATGCCTCACAAGTGTATACAATGGTGTACTGTTTGTGTTTTTTTTATTTTTATTTCTTTATTATATTTTCTTGCGTTTGATTGGTTGGATTGACATAATCTAATGATAAACAGGAGGGATATGTTAGGGTTGACAAATTATCGTATGATTATGTTGGAATGTAGACTAGAATTATTAACTTTAGTGTAGAAACATTCTTGCTTAGTTAGTCATCTAAAATGCTACACTAGTTTCTGTTTCCACGACCTTGTAAAACAATTAGCTGGGACCATCGACACCGTTTAAGCAGTTGCTGCGGTGACCACCAAACATGTCCAATCTCACCCCCACCCTGCTTCTTTCAATAAACATGCTCTTGCAAGAATCCAAAGTCAGACTTCGTTCGAACATCGCTGTATGCACAGGAGGTGGTTAGGTGGTACCCATGCTGACAGCGGCTATCTGGATTCTCGTGGCCAATTCAGGATAGGGGAACTGCAGCTCAACCTCCTCGAAGAGCACTGCCAGGACAATTGAGGGCTCCTTTCGGCAGCCCTCTGCTGTGACATGGAGATCCACTTTTTATTTAATTGATTTTCATGTTGTATCATTTGTGCCCTCTCTGCATCCATTTCAACCTGGTGATCCTGAAAGGGGGATCCTTCCATCTGTGGTCCCTTCTCAAGGTTTCTCATTTTCCCCCTGCTAGGGGTTTTTAAGTTTTTCCTTGCCCTTTTGGGAGCTTAAGATCAGGGGATGCTTTGAGAATAATTGTCAATTTCTGTCTATGTGAAGCCCTTTGAGACTGCTTGTGATTTAGGGCTATACAAATAAACTTGACTTGACTTGACTTGATGAATGAATTCTCCACTTGCAAGTGCTCTATTGGCATACTGTCTCCCGTTTGGTTCTTGCAAATAAGTTAGAGTGAGCACCACTCTAAAAACATCCATCCGATCTCAGCTCTCAGGCTCCCCAGCACCATCTCTTCAATCTGCCTGCCCTCAACCTCCACCTTTCAGCACCTTTGCTGCTGCCATTCAGTCCGAAGTTGAGAGTTCCATCAAAAAAATGAAACCCTCCACCTCCCCCTTGGACCCCATTCCTATAACTCTCATAAAATCTAACCTGTCTGACATAAGCCCTCTTATCACACAAATAATAAACCACTCACTAAACTCAGGCCATGTCCCGCCACCACTCAAAACCGCCGTTATCAAGCCTCTCCTAAAAAAAAACAGCCTCGACCCAGAATGTCTTTCCAGCTACCGGCCCATCTCTCTTCTTCCATTCCTGTCCAAAGTCCTTGAAAAAGCTGTTGCCATACAGGTACAGGAACACCTTCAACACCACTCACTATTTGAAATTTTCCAGTCTGGTTTCCGCACTGCACATAGCACAGAGACAGCGCCGCAGAGGGTAACCAATGACCTCCTCATCTCCGCCGATTCTGGTTCCCCCTCCCTGCTCATCCTCCTTGATCTTTCAGTAGCCTTTGATATCGTCAACCACCATATCCTCCTTAACCGTCTCCACACCAACATTGGTCTCCATCTCTCCACACTGGACTGGTTCACCTCATACCTCGCTGACAGGACAGAGCACGTCAGCCTGGGCTTCTCCAAGTCAAATACAGCGCCTGTCACGTGTGGTATCCCTCAAGGATCTGTCCTAGGACCCCTCCTTTTATTCTGTACATGCTCCCCCTGGGTCAGGTCAACAGCCGACATGGCATCTCTTTTCACTGCTATGCCGATGACACCCAGTTATACCTCCGGACTGACCCCAATCCACGCTCCACTCCGGTCCCCTCATCATCACCCACACAGGCCCATTCCAACTGCCTGGAGAAGATTAGGGCGTGGATGAGTTACAACTTCCTTCAACTGAACAGTTCCAAAACCGAAGCCATACAAATTGGCACCCCTCACCAGATCCAGTCATCACCCATAACCACCATCTCCTTCCATGGTCAAGATAACTCCCTCTCCACCTCTGTTACCAACCTCGGGGTGAAGTTCGACCCACAACTTACCTTTACCAACCACATCAAACATCTGTATAAAACCTGCTTTTTCCATATCAAAAACATTTCTAAACTCCGCCCCTTCCTGCCCTTCTTTGATGCAGAAAAGCTCGTCCACGCCCTAATCTCCTCCAGGCTGGACTATTGAAAAAGTTGAAAATTTGAAATCTTTCACAAGTGGGAAGTTTTGGAATAGGTAGGCATAAGATGAACAGTTAAAAAATTGAAATGGGTTGAGTCAGTGAAAAAAAAATAATTAGACATTAGAAGGGAAATTTTACCGCAATGTTGAAAGTGAAAATGTGAAATTTTAATCTAGAAAGTGAAAGAAGGTGAATTGTAAAGTGAAAGAAGGTGAATTGGAGGAATTATGTGGAAGAGAATGAGAAATATTGAATGTGCGTTGAAGAATGAATGGTGAAATATTGGCTTAAAATTTGTAAATTTCTCGAAAACTGTAAATATTTAGAATATTTGGTATGAATATTTGGAATGTGTTAAAAGTGGAATGAAGTGAATCAGATGAATTCGTAGAAGTAGTTAAACTAAAAAAATGAATAAATAAATAAAAAAGAGGCAGAAGAATACAGAAGAAGTTGAATAATAATAAAGTCAAGGCAAGTCAAGTTTATTTATATAGCCCACAAGCAAGTCTCAAAGGGCTTCAAATGTACAAAAACTGACAATTTAAAGTACAGGAACAATAAGTGTGAGGGCCACAATGATGATCATGACAGCAAAAATATTTCTAATTGGTTTTGATAGGTACAAAGGGGGAACGTGGAAGAAGGTTTCAAATTGGTGATATAGCATGACTCCATTATCAAGAGCATTTCTTTTTAATTCTAAGAATTGGCATCAACAAAAATGAGAACGATAATCTTCAAGGTGATAGCGTAAGTGGCAGGAGGAAGCTGTGTATATTGTTTTTAAACATTATTTTTGTTATCATTTTTTTTTAGGAGGGTCAGTTATGCTTGTGAGGAGATGAATGAAGGAACAAGGTAGCAGTAAAAGGGAGTGCTCTATAAATTGTTGGTTCTTTGCCAGAGGTAGTTATTTGGAGGGATGAATTTAAACTGAAAGCAAAATGGAACTGTTTAGTGGAAGAAATATGGGAAGGTGGAAATATTGAAGTTACAGCTCAACACAAAGTGTCAAATAGTCTAAGTGTGAGCTGTGAGCAAACTAAATGGGGAGTTAAATCATGTTCCAGCATTATGCATATTGGCAAACGATGAGAGGACAGGAGACCAGACAATTAGATATTAACTTTGGATTTAAAATAAAAAAGGGAAATTTTAATTTGAGGAGAAATTTTTGCGTAGGGAGGGTTCCTTTTACAATTTAATATTTATGGGGTTTTATGTGTGTGTTGTGGGATGACAGTTTGTCTGTAATGGTGTATGAATGTCCAGTCTGTGCTTGTGGTGTGGTGTTTGTGTATTGTGAATGGTTAACATAATTCAAGATTGGGGTGATGTGATCACAGCAGAGGATATCATTCCTCTCACCTGAAAAATATAAAGATACTACAGATTTGAAAAAGCAAGATTGATCAGGGCTAATTTTGGACTAAATAGGGGGGTAGGATTACTGAGGGGCACCATCGACAACAAAACAGTGAGATGGAGAAGGCCCATTTCAGTGATATGGTCAGACAAGACAGAACTAGTGTCGAACATCAAGACTTTGGACGATTTGACGTGTGACGACTTTAAGCTCACCCGACGGGGTGACGGACTAGGTGGACAAATGACCAAATGTTTGACGCTTGAGCTTGCTTGCGACAAGAGCACGCTCTGCTTTGTTTTTCTGTGTGACTTTATTTTTTTATTTTTTATTTTTTTGCAGCCACCAGCCAAGGAGCGGATTGCGCGCTGCTTGCGTAACTTGTTTTCGTTCTTGCAGGTTGTCGATTGCGTTTGTGGAAAGTTTGTGTTAAATTTACAAGAATATGTTCACCCTTGCCCTTTTGGTTTTTATGATGAACTTGTTGATGACATGGTTTTCAGGACATGATCCGCGGGCGCCAGGATTCATTTTATGACTTATTTTATTTTGATACTTGATGTCTGTTTTTGTGTGTACAAATGTCCGCTGTCAGCAGGGTTATAAGCTCACTGACAGGAGTGCGATGATTTTTGTTTGTGTTGCCGAGTGTGTGGTGGACAGTCAAGTTTTAAGGACTTGGAGTGACGGTCCCGGGGCCCAGATGGGAGCTAGAGGTTCCGCGGGCAACAATTGGCTGCGACGTCATTGATGTTCCAAAATTGGACATGCTATTGGCTAAGGAACATGGTGAGTGCGGAATGTTTGGTGATGCATGCTGTACTTTCATCCCGAACAACACGGCACCAGGGGGCCGACTGACCCAAGTGTTTGTCAAACGCGCACTTTTCAATAAAGTGCCTCCGGCTCCCCAGTAATGGGTTCAATAAGCCGGGGCGAAGGGACTCGTCCGCAGCTGACCACCCGAGTTTAATTAATTCTCTTGGAATCAACCCGACTTCTATACGACGTCAATCCCGCTTAAGTCATCCGACGCGCAAGCCGAGTAACTCAATTCGAGGCAAGTCGCCGGTATGACCGCACCGTATTGATGGCTCCCTTCAATTGTTTGATGCTGGTATTTCATTACGGATGCTTTTAGATGCCTTTGTTAAGGCCTCAGGGATTCGTTAGTCTATAGCGCCCCGTAGCGCTGCTCTCGCCGAAGTAACTTTTAATATGGCCCTGTTCTTGCCGGTTTGGGGAAGTAAAGAGATTACTTCCCTTTTTTGGGAAGAAAGTCAAATTAACCAAAGTATGACTATGATAGCGTTGAAAAAAGAACTTTAATACATTAATCACTAATTCCAACGATATATATATAAACACTTAACCGTAAAAGCACTTCCTTGCACTCAATTGTTTCCAACAGAATAATATTTTACTTAATACGGAATACGATGATTTAATCGAATTATTATTATCCTGTAATTAGTTCTGAAGGCAAATTAATCCCTCAAAATCATTCAAAGTAGCTTTGACGTGGCCCGATTAAATTAAGTACTTTTGATCAGGCCACGTTCCGCTTTTGATAAAGCCGCGAGCCCACTTCTCTTTTTCCGGAAGTAAATCAAATTAGCAGAAGTATGGCAAAGACAGAGTTTGGAAATGAATATAATGCTTAATCTCTAATTCTTAAAATCTCTAGTTAATAAATCGGCTTATCAACCCATCCACCAACAATCGATTGCATATATTATACAAATTAGCGCACAACGAATTAAATGAGTGTATACAACTCTTTTATTGAAGAAGCATGAAATAAAATCACAAATCACAATCCTCCAAAAACTGAACAATTCCACTCACTGATGCCCTTGCAAATACAATCATTCAATCCTGGAGTAATTTTGATTGCAACAATTAAATCAGAAAAGAGGAAACGGAGGGTACCGATTGGGGGTTATTTTTTGGTGGAAATAAAGTCGAGTGATCAATTCGATTTCATTTCTAAAAATCCAATTTAGAAACTAGTTTTGGCCACGGGAGGACCCACTACCCGGTAACGGTCTCCCTCCCCGCACGGAAATACAGAAAGAGTCGGTGCTCTCACGTAGTTTCTCAAGCAAAGTTGTCCAGTCCAATTCTTTTGAGTAAATCCAAGTTAATCCGTGCCAGCAATCTTGCGTTTTACACAAAGATCTCGAAGGCTTTGGAAAAAAAGTCTTGAAACTCTTACCGGCTTCTGTTCGATATGACCGCGGTCCGGGAGAGAGCCCCGTAGATGTCCAAGGTGACCTTTTTATAGACTTCTCTGGCCCTTCCCTTTTCCGCTGGCCTCTATACTGTCCAGTTTCCCACGCCTACGGCTTCTATACTGTCCAGTTTCCCACGCCTACGGCTTCGATACTGTCCAGCTTCCCACGCTCATCCCCTGCGGTTTTTCCGAGCAGCTATTTCCGTCTCACTCTTTCCACCAAAATTCTGTGGAAACCCCCCTGACGAGCACCCTACTTCCCCTTTTCTTTACTTCCCCTTTTATAAAACCAATACTTCAAAGTCAGACTTTGCTCAAACATTAAATCAAAATAAATCAAAGCCTTTGAATTGATTTCCTTCCTCTTTTTAACACACCACTTCGTGGTGGGCCTCCTTTCCCAATTGTGTGATAATATTGCTTTAAGCGGTTACAGAATATATTTCAGCCAAGCAACTAAAATAAAATACAATTAAAAGAAAATGAAATAAAATTAAAAGAAAACAAGAACTCATCTGTTTTACCCTTTTTAACACACCCCTATTCTCATAAGGGTGGGCAGCTTAGTCTAATTCTGTGATAGTATTGCTTTAAGCGGTTACAGAATATATTTCAGCCAAGCAAGTAAAATAAAATACAATTAAAAGAATAATAAAAACCACCTTTGTGCTCTCGTGTGTGATTCATTGATCAGACCACGCTCAATTTCGGTTTCTGGCAACGATTTGGCCCCATCTATTGGAAGATTTTGGAATTTCGGCTTTGCCAATTCATTCACTAATTCCCAACTCGGATTTTGCACCATCTGCCGTTAAAATTTGGAATGTCAGCCCCGCCAATTTATTCCTGGGAGCAATCCATACTCACTTTTTTGGACCATTTGTTCCTCCCCACACTCCATGTTACATGACACGTTGGAAGGACTAAGGACACTGAATAAAAAGATGAATGATCATTCAGGTGTACGCACCGATATTTGGTCTGATTGGATGAAAACGTTCGGAAGCTGGAAAGGCCTCATCATGTGTGTTTTTGTTGCTGTGGCTATTTTTTCTACAATAATGATCTTATGCGGTTGTTGCTGTATTCCATGTATTAGATCACTCACTGTCCGGTTGATCGAGAAAGCCGTTGGCCCGTTGTCACTGAATGGCCAATATACCCTGGTGACTAAACATGAGCCGCGTGGGGGGGGGGGGGGGGGGGGGGGGAGAAAGGCCCGACAGTGTGCTGGTCGCTGCTTGCTAGAGTAACGGGTGATGACCTCATAAGGTCATGAGAGGGAATAAAGGGAAATGTACTTTCGGCAGTTTGCAAACATATTTGATTAAGGCTCCGTTAGACATATATAATCATATAAATATAATTTCTAGTAGTAGTGTGGTCGCATAATAAGTGGGAAGGAATGTGCAGGCAACTGTATGAACTTTTTTTCTACGAAGTACTGTGGAACAGGAGGTCCAGACAGGGAGGACGTCTCAAGGCCGGTGAGGAACGCGAATAACAACTCGTCATGGTGGTCCAGACACAACCGCCCACAACTGAAACCAGACACCTGCACTGAGCAGCGAATGACCATCGACCAATCACCACACAATATTTTGCATGCTTGAATATTCATATTGTGTTTCTTTAAAACTGGGCAACCCGGAAGAATGTGTTGTCTCTTGATGGTCAGAAGAAAAAACGAGCTTTAGTGTGTGAGGGACCCGGGGGACCCAGGCGCCTGTATTAGCTTGCTTTGTCAGGATTAAACAATTTGTAAATTCGGCCTAATTGATCTACTGGTCTTCTCTTTGACAGAACGAACTTGCAAAATTGTTAGGTGCGACAGTGTGTGGATTTGGACATAACTCTTGTGTTAAGTGTTGATCGCAATTTGGAGTCAGATCAATAAACAAAATCCGTAGCCTAACAATATGCAAACTCAAACAATTTTCAACTATGGATTTTCGGTCGAAGCAGGAGGTCATCAGTAAAGGAAGACCAACTCCGGAGTTAAAAGGTTTGATTCGGACAATGGGACTTCGGAGCATGTCTTTTGAAACGGAGTGGTACGCACGATCGAAAAGTTTTTGATTCTATGTGCTTTGAGTGTTTCTATGTGTGAAGACTGCCGATATGGGTTTTAATTAAAACACTTCAAATTAAATAATAAATAAGCTACTCTAGAGCAGCGTTCCCCAACCTTTTTTCTTGACGTGATTAGGTGTCGGACAAATTTTACCTGGGGGGGGGGGGTGAAGTCAGTGCATCCTCAGTCATGAACCTCACCGCACGTCACTGGTTCGTGGGTACACTATTTTCAGCTACCTGTCAAGTGTATACACGCTAAGCTCCTTGCATCCTAAGAAGCAAGCAGACTGGCTGGGACCTACCCACCTTAAGGGGGCAGTAGTTAATCAGTGGGACACGAAGGTCCCTCCCACCGTCGGCGGCACCACCAAACAATAGCCACAACAACGCGCTACTCATTCACGGAAAAAGGCCAAGACAGACTTCAAGCCGAAACAATGTTAGGCTCCACCTCGTCACCAGTTTGTTATGACTTGGGGTACGGCGATTTAGCCAAGAATGAAGACACTGGAGGTGACCATCCGTACTCACGAGCTTGTATTGTAGTCCAACAACACACTTCAACAGCACACGTCATCATCCAACATTACCCAGCGAGCACCAAGAAACGTTAGCTGTTAGGGTTTGCAGAATATCTTCATCGTATGATTACGTTGGAATGGAACCTGTAATAATTTAACTAGCTTGTCCTGTCTAGACAAAAGCAGTTGACCAAAGTGCTAAGATCTTTTCAACTGATTGACTAGACACAGAGGAAGCAATCAAAGTTGCTTTGTTTACAGAAAGTCGTAAAAGGCCCCCTGCTATGCTTTGATCAGCAGGGGAGCGGCTCACCCCATCCTGTGTGTTCCCACACCCCCACTTTCAGCCCCACTCTCTTTCTCTCAATAAATATGCACCTGAAAAGGCCTGAGTCAGACTTCGTTCAACCATCACTGTAAGCACAGCGACGAGTGAACTCTCCGCCTGCAGGTGTCTAAAACGACTAACTTGTCTCCAGTGTGGTTCTTGCAAAATAAGTTAGAGTGAGCACCACCCTAACATTAGCAATCAACACGCAACAAATAGTTTGCTCAATTGTAAGCTACTTGAAAGCCGATCGCTTCCGTTTTGCCATTTTCTCTCACTCTCTAACTTCTTCCTCCATAACTGTGCAAGTTCATTCTCCGTTGTTCTCCCATGTGGGCTGGGCTTACAGTTTACGTCACCTCTCTGAGCCAGCAAGAGCAACTCTGCCATCAAGTGGTCAGAGTTAACAACTACAATGCCCTATATATTTGATTTTGTTAGGTTTGTTCCCAGTTCTTTATCTTTAATGCCCGCTATGCTAACAGTAATTACCAAGAGGCAGCCTTCACAGTTTAACTATTTAATGTATGCCAGAATGATCGATATACAGCTGTGGAGCTTTCTCTGCGAGATGCAGCAGAAGGTCTAACTCCCACCACCAAGGTCCCTGCTCTTATACTACTCTGGGCCGCCCTCCTGCAAGGATGCGACTCTGTCTAGCCTGTATGATAATGTGTGACCTTGAACAGAGACAGCTTCTTCCCCCAGGCTGTTGCTCTGATGAACTCACACCACTCATAGAGTCTCAGAGACATTACTGTGCAATAACATCCTGCTCTTCACACCTTTTTGAATTTGTCTACACTGTTTTTGCCGTTATTCACATGTCCTGAATGTTGTTAGTCACCTAAATGTTGAACAGAGGGTGTGTTTTTAACGAAGTCAAATTCCTTGTTTGGCACGCTCAAACATGGCGAATAAAAACTCTTGAATCTCTTGAAATAGTCTTAACTGAGAGTGACTTCTACGTACGTGCAAAGAGTCTCATAAAGAAGAAAAAGCTAATGAAGCAAGAGAAGGGTTACAGCGATATAACGGCATAGCCCAAGCTACCTAGCTAATCAATTGGGCCAAAGAGGCCTATTCTAACAATTTTAAGTGGAAAGGTGACCGGGAGTCTTATCTACCCATTCATAAAATGACTGCACTGCAACCCACAGCGACAACCGCATAGTGAAGTTTGCTGACGACACGACTCTGGTGGGTCTCATCACCAAGGGAGACGAGACTAAGTACAGGCTGGAGGTTGACCTTCTGACCACGTGGTGCAGGGACAACAACCTCCTGCTGAACGTCGACAAGACCAAGGAGATTGTTGTTGACTTCCGGAAGGGTCACACCCAACACCTGCCGCTGACCATCGACGGTGCTGTGGTGGAGAGAGTGAGCAGCGCCAGGTTCCTGGGGGTGCACATCAGTGAGGATCTCTCCTGGTCCACCAACACCGCATCACTGGCGAAGAAGGCCCAGCGCCGCCTGTACTTCCTGCGGAAGCTCAGGCGAGCGAGTGCTCCTCCGGCCTTCATGACTACATTTTACCGTGGCACCATTGAGAGTGTCCTCTCCAGCTGTATTGCTGTTTGGGGTGGCGGCTGCACTGACTACAACTTGAAGGCCCTGCAGCGCATAGTGAACATAGCTGGTAAGATTATTGGTGCTTCACTCCCCTTCTTGAAAGACATTTACATCTCCCATCTCACCCCGCAAGGCGACCACGATTGTGAGTGATGTGAGTCACCCCGCTCACTCTTTGTTTGATCTTCTGCCCTCTGGGAAGAGGTATAGGAGCCTGCGCTCCCGCACCACCAGACTCAACAACAGCTTCATACTCCAGGCTGTTAGGATCCTGAACTCGCTTCCCCTTTCTGCGTAGCGTCCTGTACTTTTGCGCTATGCTTACTGTCTGCTGTATGCACACTAGCTCCGTTTTGCTCCTCTTATTTATTGTGTTATCTGTTTATTCATTTATTCATCACTCTTATTATTTATTGTTTGTGCCTTCTTGTTTTTATATTGTGTTGTTTACTTGTATGTCTATCGTGTAATATGTCTCGTGGAGAAACGTAATTTCGGTGTCTTTGTGTGTCTTGACATGTGAAGAGATTGACAATAAAGCTGACTTTAACTTTGACTTTGATAAAATAAAAATAAGTTGACAAGAATACTCGACAGGGTCCTGCATCATTAATGTCAATGACGAGTATTTTCATCGTTGGCATACAAAGAGTTGATATCAAGCGTATAAAGCATTGCAGTGGTTAACTGTGACCACTTGAGGGAAGAGTTGTTCATGCTGGCTCATAAAGAGGTGACATAAGGGGTAACCCAGCTCAAATACAACAATAGTGAGTGGTTGTGGAGTCCAAGTCCAAGAGTAAGAGAACATGGCAAAACAGAAGTGATCAGCTCTCAAGCCGCTTACAATCGAGCAAACTGTTGGTCATTGTAAATGTGGAAGAGTAAGATGATAGAGTGAATTTAGAGGAGGTGGCTATGAGGACGTGACTGACACGGAGGTCCGCTTTAAAAGCCACCGGCTCGGGCAGACACTTAGTGATTGGCAGTTGTTTGTCCCACAGTTCAGATGAATCACCGTCATCTGACGCATATTCTGATGCGGGATACAGCGACGCACAAATATATCCTTTGTAAATAGCAAAACACACACACACATGTGAGCAGACATGCAATAACATCTCTGTAAATAGCCCCAAATGTCATGACTCGTCCCCCGGACGCCCTACCATGTTGTCATGGTTTCTGTCCGCGTCTCTGTGCACTCTCCCCTTCCCTCCTTTCTGTGTCTGCCCACGATCAGTGTAATCACAGTCACCTGCTTCTCGTTACCTGTCGCGTACTTATTTCCTGTCTGCCTCTCACTCCCCTGTCGGATTATTCTCGTCGTTCATGACTTTCTGTTCATGTCTGTCTTTCTGTTCTGTGTCTGTTAGCCAGCCCTGTCGATCGGTCGGTCCCGTTGTTTTGTTAGGAAATTATGTTAGTTTGCCCATTGTCCCTTCATCCTCCCTTCTAACTCAGCTCAGTGGCCTCGTGGTAGAGTGTCCGCCCTGAGACTGGAAGGTTGTGGGTTCAAACCCCGGCCGGGTCATACCAAAGACTAAAAAAACGGGACCCATTACCTCCCTGCTTGGCACTCAGCATTAAGGGTTGGAATTGGGGGGTTAGATCACCAAATGATTCCCGAGCGCGGCACCGCTGCTGCTCACTGCTCCCCTCTCCCCCAGGGGATGGATCAAAATCACATGGGGTTGGGTTAAATGCAGAGGACAAATTTCACCACACCCAGATGTGTGTGTGACGATCATTGGGACTTTAACTTAACTGCCTATTCCCTCAATAAACCCTGGTCCAAGCTGTATTTGGTCATCCTGGCTCCATTTCCATCCATGACACCAAATTTGTAAATAGGTTGTCAAATGTTAAAATAAATCTATTTTTCCCATTACAAATAATGGAAAAAAATTTAATCCGTTCCAAGACTTAAAAAAACGCCTTTTTTAAGCATTTTTTCAGTTGCGCATTTTTGTCCGATCACGCAACTGGAGCGCACCGCCGACCGGGCAACCGTAACGCGCTGCCGACCACGCAACTGCATCACGCTGGTCGCATTATTGTGACAGAGCTGTCGCTGAAATTTAGAAAGTATTTTTAAAGTCCTGATTTACTTTCCAAAATTTAAGTGGACCTCAGTGCGCAGGGAGATTAATTTGGTCCGATCGCGCAACCGCAACCGGGCGCTCACTGTTGCTTTAAGAGCATCTTTGTGTTTTAGGATGGCTTTACTGCTCCCACTTGCTTTCTTTTGAGGCATGATTAAGGGTTAACACAATCCTCAAACTAACGAAAATACAATAACTAACGGAGTCAGTCGGCATCCGGGCCGCGCGGTCGGGTTTTCTCGGGTCCTTTCAGCTCATCTCGAAAACCGAGGTTTGACTGTATGTACATAAATATTTTTGCCAACAAAAATACATTTTTATATGACCAAATATTCATAGGTCAAGGTGAAACGTAAAACCAGGACTGTTGCATTTGCTACTAGGGCTTTAATGATTTCTACAAAAACAATAGTAACATCACTGCGGGACGATCACCCCGCCCAAAAAAACAACAACCCTACAGAAGTTTCCCATTTAGCAAAATGGTCATTGAGATTGATTTATCAACTTTTGATAGTGTTTTTTTTCCCCAATAAACAAAGGTGGCTAAAGTTTGCCTGGATTTTTTTTCACTTGTTTAAACACAATTATGTCAACTCAGGTATATCCACTATCGTCCTTCTCATCAATCAACTTTAATGAGTGATATATAATGATGGTGATATATAATGATGGAAGGTGAAAAGGTCGGTATGTTATGTTTGACAACCCTTTTATGAGTGAGTTGCAGATATGTAAGGTACATGTGACTTTTGCCATTGTCGTAAACAAGCTAATCCCTAAAATAGACCTTCTGCTATCTGCACTACAGTACAAGCCCAAAGTAGGGACGGCGAAAGGTATGCTTTGTTTGACTTGATATCTTTTGTGTGACAATTAATACTATTTTCTCATCAAGGGTTGTCTCTTATGATAGATAGATAGATAGATAGATAGATAGATAGATAGATAGATAGATAGATAGATAGATAGATAGATAGATAGATAGATAGATAGATAGATAGATAGATAGATAGATAGATAGATTACATTTTGTTGTTTAAGATGGTGTGTTATTTATTATTTGAACTATTTATTATTTAATAAATAATTTATTTAAATAACAGTTTGATATAAATGTGATCAATCATGAGAAATGAATTACAATGTATTTCATTACGTTTTTGTTTAAATACTAAGGATCAGAATCACAACCGCCTTTATTGTCATTGAATGAAGTGGAACAGATAGATAGATAGATAGATTAAATTTTGTTGTTTAAGATGGTGTGTTATTTATTATTTGAACAATTTATTATTTAATAAATAATTTATTTAAATAACAGTTTGATATAAATGTGATCAATCATGAGATATTAATTACAATGTATTTCATTACGTTTTTGTTTAAATAATAAGGATCAGAATCACAACCGCCTTTATTGTCATTGAATGAAGTGGAACAGATAGATAGATAGATGGATTAAATTTCGTTGTTTAAGATGGTGTGTTATTTATTATTTGAACAATTTATTATTTAATAAATAATTTATTTAAATAACAGTTTGATATAAATGTGATCAATCATGAGAATTTAATTACTATGTATTTCATTACGTTTTTGTTTAAATAATAAGGATTAGAATCACAACCGCCTTTATTGTCATTGAATGAAGTGGAACAGGTGAGTCTAGCCACTGTTTCCTTTTGGGAATGGGGAAGAAGGTTGAGGTTTTCAGAAGGCCTCAATGGTGCTCTGAGACAGGCAGTGTTTGAAGATTGAGATGAAGTGGGGTCCAGTACTCCATCGGGGCCTGCTGCCTTCCTGGGGCTCACCATGTTTGGCACACATCTCATCACACAGCTCTTTTAGAGCCAATACTTGTTGAACTTCTACTATAGAATTGCTTTAATGAAAAGCACCTACACAAGGCAGATGGGAATGCTAATGGGTAACGTAGGTTGAACTTCTACGATGGAATTGCTGTAATCAAAATCACTTACATAAGTCAGATAGGCAATGCTAATGATTAACGTAGGTACTGTGTGTAGGCGTTGTTCCGATAATGTTATCTCACTAAGGCATTGGTGTCAAAGTCCGGCCCTGGAGGACTGATAACCTGCTTGTTTTACATATTTCATTCTTCCAATACACCTGATTCAGATTATCAGGTTGATGGAAAATTCAAAGGGAGTGCGCCAATTGCACCCCGCGGCATATAACATATAACTTACTCAATGCATGTTCGTTTTTCTTCTGTTTAAGGAAGGTATTCACACTAACACAATATGTAAAGCCATACTCACACAAGCTGGGGTGAAGTTGATCCAAATTGTTGATTCTCTGAATTCAAGAAAAGGGTTAAAGCGCTGGACCACTTTCTTTCGCGTACGAGCTGAGTCAGAAAAGCCGGTGTCTAATTCCTGTGGTCCTCATGATTGCAGGGCTCGAAGCTTATTTTTTGCCCAAGTTGCCCTCGGGCAAGTTGGAGAAAATTTTACTTGCCCGAAACAAAATTTTACTTGCCCGAATTTTTTTGGAGTGGATTTCTACTTGCCCGACACATTT
Organism: Syngnathus typhle; assembly: GCF_033458585.1. Lineage (NCBI taxonomy): Eukaryota > Metazoa > Chordata > Actinopteri > Syngnathiformes > Syngnathidae > Syngnathus > Syngnathus typhle. The sequence goes on along the minus strand of NW_026871945.1, from coordinate 503,143 downwards.
TTGCAATAAAAAAGACAACACTATAAGTTTTGCCTTCATATGCCTTCGTATCCGTGAACCGGAAACAAGCTCTGCTGGTGCGCAGGCGCAGAAGAGCCAGGGACGAGTGAGGGAGCATGCATTTAATTACGAAGCGCTTTGCCGTTTTCAATGTATTGCAGACTTACACGAGAAACTAACCGCTCCCTAGAAAACAAAATGTCGGACCAGAAGCGGCAGAAGTTGCGAGAAATTATGCACAAAATCGTGTTTTTACAGCTTGAAAACATGGTATTATGGCAGGGCAAGTTCGGGCAAGTGAGGAAAAATTTCTACTTGCCCCTCTGCCATCGCTACTTGCCCCGGGCAATCGGGCAATCGTTAGTTTCGAGCCCTGGATTGTATTTGCCTGTCAAGGTCACAACAATAAAAAACAGTGTTGTTTCTGTGGGGGGAGTAGCTGTCCGTCACGCACCTCTTGTCTCCTAGGCGACATGCACCTCTGCTCCAGATATCTTGGCTGGTCCCTGTAAACATACAGCTAAAACAGCACACGCCACATTTCTGAAATTTATTTGCCATAATTTTTAGCCTTCCAAAAGATCATGTTGTCCCCCCTTATCCAACCATTCCGAATGTTTACTGCTAATATCGTCTAAAGTTCAGTGTGTATGCACACGAAATATTAGTTTACGCTTATGAATGTCGGTTGCCTAGCAAGTTAAACAAGTAAAATATATGAATACACATGCAACACATGCGCTTTAATCCAATAGGTATACAGTAATCCCTCGTCTAAATAGCGGTTCATTTATCGTGTCTTCAGTACATCGCGGATTATTTTTCCAAAAACTAAAATCCCAAATAAAACTTCTAAATTGAGAAATCATGGCACAAAAGTTGCCCACACGCCAGCAGAAGGCAGAGAGTGCCCACACAATTGCAGTGCGTACACTTGTACCTTTTTATAAAAAAAAGTTGTTATAATAAAAAGAGTTCTAAAAACATATTTACATTATTGTTCCTTGTTATAAAAAATTGTTATAATAAGAGTTCTAAAAGCGTATTTACAGTATGTATACTTGTACCTTGTTCTAAAAAGTTGTTATAATGAAACCGTTCTAAAAACATACCGTTTTTTTCCGTGTATAGTGGGCAAAATTTAACTAATTTATTGTCCTAAAATCTGGGGTGCGCATTATACATGGGTACAAAAAAAAATATATATATATTTTTTTAATTTATTTATTTTTTTTTTTTTTAAGTCCCAATGATCGTCACACACGCAGGGAGGCAATGGGTCCCATTTTTATAGTCTTTGGTATGGTCTTAACTAGGCTGGATGTAATTTTTTTTGTTGGCGTTGATTTCTCCGACTGCCCGTAAACGCACCACCGCGCTCCGTGCGCGCACGGGAAAGAGGCGGCTCTGTATGGGAAAGACGTTGAAGATGAATAAAAACACCCTTGGAAACCAAAACTTGCCCCTCGTCGTGACTCGGAGCCGCAACAAATGTTTCGGATTTGTGTAGGGTACATTGTGACAGACAGCAAACGAGCAGGTGATCGAGCAAGCCTTGTCTGATACGAGAGCATTGCGGACGCATGGAGCGTGTTTGAAGTGAACAGCAGAGAAGAAAGGAACAAGGCAAAGTGTTGTGAAATAAAATATTACCTGTAATACAGATTTAGGTAGAGAACTGAACTCTCGCTCTTTATATACGTAGCTGACGTGTCTTGCGCATCCGTTCTGCGCATCGGTAATGGCGGCCTCCGTATGATATCCGGTTTGTGTGTGTGCGCGTGTGCGTGTGTGCGCGTGTGTGCGAGAGAGAGAGAGTGCGAGAGAGAACGCTCAACCGTAGCGCGCCGCCGACCGCCCAACTGGTCGCATTATTGTGACAGAGCCGTCGCTGAAATTTAGAAGATATTTTTAAAGTCCTGATGTACTTTCTAAAATTTAAGTGGACCTCAGTGCGCACTGCGCAGGGAGCTTAATTTGGTGCGGTCGCGCAACCGCAGCGCGCCGGGCGCTCACTGTCGCATTGCTTAAAGAGCGCCTTTGTGTTTTAGGATGAACAGCAGAGACCAAAGGAACAAGGCAAAGTGTTGTGAAATAAAATATTACCTGTAATACGCATTTTGTTATTTGCTGATTGAAACTGCTAATTAAACTGTGAATTGAAACTAATAGGAAGAAAACAACTCTCGCTCTTTATATAGCTGACGTGTCTTGCGCATCTGTTCTGTGCATTTTATTTCACAACACTTTGCCTTGTTCCTTTCTTCTCTGCTGTTCACTTCAAACACGCTCCACGCGACCGCAATGCTCTCGTATTAGACGCTTGCTCGATCACCTGCTCGTTTGCTGTCTGTCACAATGTACCCTACACAAATCCGAAACATTTGTTGCGGCTCCGAGTCACGACGAGGGGCAAGTTTTGGTTTCCAAGGGTGTTTTTATTCCTCTTCAACGTCTCTCCCATACAGAGCCGCCTCTTTCCCGTGCGCGCACGGAGCGCGGTGGTGCGTTTACGGGCAGTCGGAGAAATCAACGCCAACAAAAAAAATTACATCCAGCCTAGTTAAGACCATACCAAAGACTATAAAAATGGGACCCATTGCCTCCCTGCGTGTGTGACGATCATTGGGACTTAAAAAAAAAAAAAAAAAAATTTTAAATTCATAAAAATTGGGTGCGTATTATACATGGGTACAGGCTTTTTTCCAGCATCAGCATGCCATTTTTAGGGTGCGTATTATACATGGGGGCGCACTATACACGGAAAAAAATGGTATTCACAGTATGTATACCGCAGGTGTCAAACTTAAGGCCCGGGGGCCAGTTATGGCCTGCCACATCTTTTTATATGGCTCGCAAAGACAAATTGAGTATGGACTACATGTGACAATACTTAAATTAGAAATTGTTCACTGAAAAAAATTTGAAATTGCTAGCAATTTGTATTACTATTCATCTTTTTAGTTATTTTTTTACTAGTTTTGACTAGTCTATGATTTCAAAACTTGTTATTCATCAGTTTGGTGTGTATAATGTAAGGTGTTGACAGTCGTAATGACCCTCCGAAGGAAACTATGACTATGATGCGGCCCGCGACACAAATGAGTTTGACACCCCTGTTGTTTACTTTAGCTAAATCTACATATGTTACACACACACGTACGCAGACACACACACACACACACACAACATATTTATAGTTATTTACAAAGAAAGACAGTAAAAAGAAAGCCTTTTTAAAGTTTTAATCGCATTAACATTTCGTTGTAAACACGGAAGTAATAGCACTCGCTGGGCTAAAGTTTTAGCAGCATTAACATTTTGTTGTAAACACGGAAGTAACAGCACTAGCTCGGCTAAAGTATTTATAACATTAGCATTTTGTTGAAAACACGGAAGTAACAGCACTAATTAGGCGGGTAACCCTAACCCTAACGCTGCTCTAGAGTAGCTTATTCATTATTTAATTTGAACTATTATAATTGAAATCCAATATCATTAGTCTTCACACATAAAAACACTCAATAAAGCACATGGAATCAAAAACTTGTTTTCGATCGTGCGTACAACTCCGTTGGAAAAGACATGCTCCGTCCTGTTGTCCGAATCAAACCTTTTTACTCCAGAGTTGGTCTTCTTTTACCAACGACCTCCTGCTGCGACCGAAAATCCATAGTGGAAAATTGTTTGAGTTTGCATATGTTATCCTCCATTGTAAAACGAAATGTAAAATGTAAAAACGAAAAAAAAAAAAAGTAAAACGAAATAAATGGATGACTGCTCCTTAGTTGTTCACAGTAAATTTGAACTGGAGATCACTTATTCTCCAGGTGGGCGCATGAAGCATCCCGGGATCACTCGCTGTCCCTTGCCATAAGGCTGGAGAACCTTTTTTTCATTGCCTCCGTAAGGTCTCTTTTCGAAGCCGTTTTGTTCATCTAAAGAAACACGATGTTACAGACAGATGACAAAAAACACGAGATACATCAGCTTAACTACGGAAATTAGTTAATATAGCCACAGTGTTTGAACACTTAAACAGCGACATACGTAGAGACAGACAGCAGTTCAGTCAAACTGCATAGCCTGTCAGCATGGACAGTCGTGTGATTACGCAATTCTCAGAGGAGGCAAGGCAGGAAGTTGGCTTCTCCGAATCGTCTTAGGTTTTAAAATAACTAAAAATTCAACGATTTTGGTTCAAAATGACACAAAACTACTGAAATGAAAAGGAAAATGACTTTATAATAAAAACAATTGAATTTGTTTTTTCCCCTTTTCATGATGGCAGGGGAGGGACGGCCTCCCTTGCCTCTGTGGTGAATGGTCTTTGTTGTTTCGCTGGTCTCAAAAAAAAAACCTCGGTGGACAATGGCTGTCCCGGCAAAGCACTCCAGTGACTCACGGCTGATTGGGAAAAGATTTTTATTCAACCGATGGCACAGATGTTCGCCCCAAAAAAGCCCTCCCGCTCCTTGCTCTTGCCCTCTCTCTATCTGTTCTCCCTCATCATTTGTACCTCGTAAGACAACAGCTGCGGTCCGAGTCTCACTCTACTGGTTACTTCCGATGCCCTTAAAAGGGCATGGACAAGGGTCTTCCTGATCACGGACGAATGGCCCTTCCATATTCTAAGTACCTAGTCAAGTCAAGTCAAGTCAGGTTTATTTGTATAGCCCTAAATCACAAGCAGTCTCAAAGGGCTTCACATAGACAGAAATTGACAATTATTCTCAAAGCATCCCCTGATCTTAAGCTCCCAAAAGGGCAAGGAAAAACTTAAAAACCCCTACCGGGGGAAAATGAGAAACCTTGAGAAGGGACCACAGATGGAAGGATCCCCCTTTCAGGATCACCAGGTTGAAATGGATGCAGAGAGGGCACAAATGATACAACATGAAAATCAATTAAATAAAAAGTGGATGTCCATGTCATAGCAGAGGGCTGCCGAAGGAGCCCTCAATTGTCCTGGCAGTGTCTTCGAGGAGGTTGAGCTGTAGTTCCCCCATCCTGAATTGGCCCACGAGAATCCAGATAGCCGCTGTCAGCATGGGTGCCACCTAACCACCTCCCCGGCCGGGGAGGGGGTGGAGAGGGAGAGAAAACAAACTCCAGCCGAATCGGCCACTACAGGTTAGTTAAAGGCCATGTCATAGAAATGTGTCTTTAAACGTGTCTTAAATGTTTCTACTGAGGTAGCAGTCCTAATATCCATTGGTAGGGCATTCTAAAGCTCTGGAGCCCGAATAGAAAATGCTCTAGAGCCTGCAGACATTTTCTTGGCCCTCGGTGTCGCTAAAAGGGTAGCGTTTTGCGAACGAAGGTTACGAGACGGAACATAAGGAACAACTAGGTCGACGAGATATGAAGGCGCTAAGCCATGCAGCGATTTATAGGTTAATAGAAGAACCTTGAAGTCACATCTTAAATGGATCAGCTCTCACTCCACACTAAACAAATTTAGTATGTGTAAGTGAGTAGGCAATCAGTGAATATTGAAGATGGTCCTTAACTAATTTTATCCTGATCAATCATTCTGATCGAACAGCTGGGTAAAGATACTCAGGCTCCCTCCGACAGTCTACTCCACGATGGTGTTTTCACTTTGCCTTGTCAATGCATTTGTTATTTGAGTCCTATCACATTTGCCATCTCGTTAACTGTCATTTTGTGTGACACTTATGCAGCATTATTCTTAACTGTCAAAAGTTTCCATGCCTGTTATTCCTTGAACTTATCTGACTTTCTGTCACCAGAATTCCCCGTGAGGTGTAATTAACTTCTAATTTTATTAATTAATAATAATCAGGTCCATTGAACAATCTAGACACCTCTTGACTGCATCCTATTGGGTCCTAATGTCCTATTTTCATCTCTATTTTGTCAATGACTATGTCTAATTGTTAAGCTGAATGGGCTAAATGTGATCCTCTTATTTCTCTTATTTCGTACAATTTAGCCTGTTTTATCCAAATTTATCCTCTGATTATGATGCTTTTCCTTTTTCTGTAACACTACACCTTTTGTTCCTGATTTATTTATTTGTCTTTTATCAAGACTCCTCAGTTGTGTCAAGTTCAGTGCCCAAGCAAGCTTCCATTCACTTCGACCCAAGCTCCACCAAGTTTGATTACGCCTCAGCAAGGAGTCCAGTTTGCTTGTTGCACATTTCAGGTCTCATGGGTCTTTCGCCGCACCTCATTGTCAAGTTGTGTTCTTTAGTTGTAGCCTCAGAGCCAACTCATTCGTCACTCTCGGATGAGTCCATTTTCAACTGAGTCCATTCTCATCTTGTAAGTTTCTTCCACTCTTTGTACTCACCTCAGAGGATGTTGTTTTCCTCCGGAGCGTTGTGCTCCCCCCAAGCACAAATATAGTCCTTCTTTGCTCTTGCAAAAGTTCAAAGGTGCCTCAGAGCCATGTACCGTTTTCTTGTTGTTCTCAGCTGTCGGTGGAGTCTCGGCATCGAGTTTCAGGGTCATTGCTGGATACTGGAAAAGACAGACTGGGAAACCAAATTTAAATATCGTCTTCCAATTAGCCATTAATTACCTAGTACCTTTTGTTAATCAAACTTCAAATTCTCCTATTAACAACAATTCAATATATTTGAGAAAAACGTTGCCTTTCCTTCATGAGCTCTCGGCTGTATTGTGAACAATTTTAAGGTGGCACATTACCCCAAATTTAAAATTGCAAGTCTTAACTGTGATTTCTCTCAATTATACTGTGATTTCCAGAAGCTCATCCTAATTTCAGGCTACATTCTATTGTTTGTTTTCCTGCCTTTGATTTTATGCAATCCTCTCCATCATCTTTCCTGATTTAAGCCTTCAATTTGCGAGAGTTTCCCAATTTTGGGTACATAATGTACCTTATTCATAATTAAGTCATGTTCCAAACATAGCCTCATCTCTGGTTTGACCTCAGTATTATTGGTGTTATGTTCTCTTACCGATATTACTGGACTATCTTGAATTTTTAATTCTCCGCCACTACATCGAAGGCCAATTCTCAGGTGTTCACTTTTCCCATGCTCCAGTTAGGCTTCGTTATTCTAATCGAGAATGTGATTTTCATTTGAATTCCTTACTTTGGGACTTCTAAATTGCTCCTATCGCTAATTCATTTGTACCAAGCATACTTTTACAAGAGTTTTAAAAGTACCAACAGATTACTACCAAATCCAATATCTCCGCGTTGGGATCTCCTACTCTATTTTGGACTTACTGCTTTTGACCTGTGAGTCTTCTCACAGTTGGCGCTGATCACCCTTATTGGGCCAGTTTAATTTAGGAGCAGGCTCTCCGTGCATACAATTCAGTCCTATGTCTGAATCCAGAGAATTCCTTTAATTCCAGCTGCTGCTGTGGCCCTCACTTGATACCTCTCTTGCTCTCATAAATTAGTGTTGACCGGTCGAGTTTTCTTTAGACACTCAAATCACCTATATTTGTGTTGTAGTTGTTAGCCCTCGCATGCTCCTACTCCACCTGTTAGACAGCTGTTAAACATTAATTCTAAGGTCATGCTGTGTCTCTATGTCCTCCTGGAGACAACGGATGTATCCGCCGTCTCAGTTTTTTTATGTAACAGAAAATCAGAAGTATTGAGGAGAGCCCCAAAGAAATGAGTATCAATAATTTGTTTTCAATTTTGTCATCCTTTCAGCAATTTAAATGAATAAGTTGAGCTTTTCTTCACATCCAATTTCCTATTGCTCTCAGAATGCTAAAAGGAGTGTCAGCTGGCCTTAATAGGGTCCCCCATAATTTACGAGGGGGCCACACTCTTCTGCCACCGCTTGCTGTCGTCCCAGCATGTTTTTCTTTAGATACATCTATATTGGTGTCGTATTGGTTAACACACGCATGCTCCTATTTCTCCTGTTGGTCATGCATTCTTTTGCTCCTTCAGCATTCCGTCTTCCATCATTTTGTCATAGTTCCTTTCGCTGCTGGCCGCGCAGGCCCCCTAAATTGGGCATAAATCCGGCCCCGCGCACGTCACCTGAGCGGGAGGGTCCAGCCTTGAAACACAGTGGGCAGGTACAGGTTGGCCACCCTGCCGTGCCCACTGCGCCGGCCACCTTCCCGAACCCCGCAATTGGCCACACGCCCGAGAGGAGCCCAGTCTCACTTCCACATACGCACACACTCACGAGCACGCACACACACACACACACTTACATAGGGGGCCCCCCACACACTTTAAGCCAGTGCTTCTCAATTTTTTTTCTGTTACGCCCCCCCCTAGCAAGAAGAAAACTATTCGCGCCCCCCACTCCCCACCGTGACTATCCATCTCTGCATAACATTTTATCCTTATTTTTTATATATATATATATATATATATATACTCACAGTGAAGCCAAGCGCTAAATACGCTTCGTTGTATTTCCTCGTCTTAGCTTTCGGCTGACTTTCTTTTGTTTCATTATCTTTGTTTCTCTCCGTTTTTCTTTTCATCCCTGTTAAAAACTTTTTCATCTTGGTGGTTGTTATGTTGAATAACGGAGGCTATAGACGGGACGCAGTCGGAGCTTTCTGTTGACTCAACACTGCTAACCAAGGCAAACCTGTTGTCTTGTAAGTCGTAAAATGTTGCACTGTCGCAAACGTGAAAGAAGTAACAATGAGAGCGCCACTGCCGCCTACTGTAGTAGATGCGCAATTACACTTTATTCTAGTACTGCCAAAAAAAGCCTGTTCCCCAGGGTCACACGCGCCCCCCCAGGTATAGCACCGCGCCCTCCACTATTTGAGAAGCACTGCTTTAAGCGTCCCTTCGCGCGCAAGCTCAAACAGACAAGATTAAGCTGACAGAGTTCACAAAGATTACACACGGACACAGAAGACATACAACGGGATTCGAATCCATTCCACATTTTGCTTCTTTCCAACTGCTGCTGAGCAGTTTGGTCGTTTTAACTGTCATCAGAGCAGATGCACTGACAAATACGCACGTCTTACTTAACTTTTGTTTTGTTTCGTTTCGTTCCTAATAGCGCTGTATATTTCCCCTTTATTCTTCAGAATTTAACTTAAGTGTGCACACAAATGACTTTTTTTCCCATGGTATACCAATATTAAACCCCCCAGAGGCCGCTTTTCCACGTTATCCATTTTCACACAGAAGCTGAACAAAACCTTCGTCCAATAGCAGTTTGTCGCAGGCTCAAATTTAATCGAACTTTGATAGCTGTGCATGCTATTACAGTGCGCCTCGACAGCCCGGAATCGAACCGCGTCTTGGAATCACACCGGCTTATCTGGATATTTGAGTCCGTCCGAGCTCAAAGGGACTGTTGCACCAGCGTTTAAATCCAGGAGTCTTGTAACCCACAAACACTCCTCATTCAATCAGTTTCCAAACGACGTGGCTTACGCGCGCTTTATTTTCCCCGGTACCCTTAAAAAATCTGACCGGGTCTGGTCGGACCACCTCGGCACCCTTAAAAAAGGGTCTGACCGGGTCACTTCCACATTCATGCTCACAGTTACGGATGCCAAGGCTGCGCACTTTTCCTATTTGCCAAACGCGGTCAGCGCAAGCCTCCCTTTTTCGTTCGACCTTGACGGAGACTAATCCGGCCACCGAACATCTCAACAAATGCGCACTTGGCCCGTACGGCCACTGGGTGCGACTGCAGTGTCTCGGCTTTTCCAGGAACTACATCTGGGGCGGGTTGTTTCCTGTCGCAACAGTGTTCAATCGTATCTGTGTTTTCGCCTCATTCACACAGCTAAAATTTCTATCCTCCATCGGATCTGTCGCCAAACTCAAGTCCACGTTTTATCGGACTTTCTGCTATTCTTTTATTGTGACGGCCAACAGCGATGTCATAAGACATCCTGTCCCGTCACGAGCCACATTCCTTCGGGCTTTTCTTTTTCATCATTTTCACCAGACATGTCACTCACTCCGCTGTGCACATTCCCCATTAAGTTTTAAGTTAATGTTCACTTTTTATTTGTTATTTTTTATTTATTTTTCTATTTTCATTTTACTTTTTCTTTGCTGTTTCTATTTGGGGGCCACTCCCCCTTCAAAAGTCGAATTATGACGACTTTTGACTAGGAGAGACAACTTAATCTCGGAACGGCTCATGGCCACATCAGATTCGTTTGTAACTGCCCCCCTCAAGACCCCCCCCCCCCCCTTTCCAAGAATCGAGCATATCGCGGCAACTGTGGGCGAAGCATCTCACCTTAATGACAGCCGCTGGCCGGCCGTTGGATTCTCACTCAGGAAGCGGGCGGGAATTCCCCGGGGGAACACGAATCCTGTTCGTGACGCCAAAAATGTGGTGTATGGTCTTTGTTGTTTTGCTGGTCTCCCAATAAAAACACTCGGTGGACAATGGCTGTCCCGGCAAAGCACTCCAGTGACTCACAGCTGATTGGGAAAAGACTTTTATTCAACCGATGTCAAAGTGATGTCTCTCCAAAAGTTTGAGTGGCCGCAAGAGCAAAGATGTTTCAGCTCTCGATGGCACAGATGTTCGCCCCAAAAAAGCCCTCCCGCTCCTTGCTCTTGCCCTCTCTCTATCTGTTCTCCCCCATCATTTGTACCTCGTAAGACAACAGCTGCGGTCTGAGTCTCACTCTACTGGTTACTTCCGATGCCCTTAAAAGGGCAAGGACAAGGGTCTTCCTGATCACGGACAAATGGCCGTTCCATATTCTAAGTACCTACACATTACTGAAACTAGAGCTAAGCAAAAATAGCTTAGGGTCTTCTCACTGCTGCAAGGTCGCCATTTAAGGTGACATACAGTGACGCATAGAATCCAAAATTTACCTCACCTCCTCTGACCGCACGTCACTGGTGTCAACATATAGCTCAAGCTCATCAGCAAGCTATGCGCTAACTTGCATAACCGGTAATTTGTGTGTGTGTGTGTGTATCAGTGACGTGTGGTGAGGTTCATGACTGGGGAGGCACTGACGTCCCAGTACCCCCCCCCCCCCCCGGTAAAATTTGTACGTCACCTAACTGTGTCACAAAATAAGGTTGGGGAATGCTGCTCTAGTGTGGCTTATTAATTAAAATATTCACACATAAAAACAGTCAATAAAGCACATGAAATCAAAAACTTGTTTTCGATCGTTTGCACCACTCCGTTCCGAAGTCCCGTTGTCCGAGTCAAACCTTGTAACTCCGGAGAAGGCTGGAGAACCTTTTTTTCGTTGCCACCGTAAGGTCTCTTTTCGAAGCCGTTTTGTTCATCTAAAGAAACACGACGTTACAGACAGATGACAAAAAACACAAGATATTATATACACCAGCTTAACTACGGAAATTAATTAATATAGCTACAGTGTTTGAACACTTAAACAGCGACATAAAAACAGAAAGCAGTTCAGTCTAACTGCATAGCCTGTCAACATAGGCAGCCGTGTGATAACGCAATCCTCAGAGGAGGCTAGACAGGACGTTGGATCCTCCGAGCGAATTGTCTTCGGTTTTAAAATAACTATAAAAATTCAGTAATGTATATATATCTATATACTATGTATATAGATATATATAGAGAGAGTTATAGAGGCCAAGATCTACCACACCAGACAAGACCCAAGGTGTAGGCTGTGCAAAGAGGCCCCTGAGACAGTCCAGCACATAACAGCAGGGTGTAAGATGCTAGCAGGGAAAACATACATGGAACGTCATAACCAAGTGGCTGGCATAGTGTACAGGAACATCTGTGCAGAGTATGGACTGGAAGCCCCAAGTTCAAAGTGGGAAGCACCCCCTAAGGTGGCAGAGAACGGGCGAGCCAAGATCCTGTGGGACTTCCAGATCCAGACTGACAAGATGGTGATGGCGAACCAACCGGACATTGTGGTGGTGGACAAACAGCAGAAGAAGGCCGTTGTAGTGGATATAGCAATACCAAGCGATGGCAACATCAGGAAAAAAGAACTTGAGAAGCTAGAGAAATACCAGGGCCTCAAAGAAGAGCTTGAGAAGGCCTGGAAAGTGAAGGCCTCGGTGGTGCCCGTGGTCATTGGGGCACTTGGGGCAGTGACCCCCAAACTGGAGGAGTGGCTACAGCAGATTCCAGGAACAACATCAGACATCTCAGTCCAGAAGAGTGCAGTGCTAGGAACAGCCAAAATACTGCGCAGAACCCTCAAGCTCCCAGGCCTCTGGTAGAGGACCCGAGCTTGGAGTGGGAGACCACCCACGGAGGGTGAGAGGGGAATTTTTATTTTAAATGAATATATACAATAAACTGAATTAATAGAGTAGGCTAGGCTGGGGAATGTATTGCTGTATCTGTAGCAACTCGTACCCCAGCCTCGTTTACTGAAAAAAGTGCAGAATTATAGCTTGTGTGTTTTATTCTAATAGTAAAAGATATATTTTTAAATTGTGAGTGAAAAAAAGCACATCAACATATTTTTGGGTATTTTTACCAATGAAAGACAACATATCAAAGATCATGTGAAAGAAACAGCAAAAACATTTTCTTTATTTCACCAATTGTAAAAGAAAAGAAAAAAAAGTGCAGAAATTCTAATGAAAGATAACATACAGTATACTGTATCAAAGTTCGTGTGCAGCAAAAACAGCAAAAACATTTTCTTACGTACAGTATTTTCACCAATAAAAAAAAAAGTTGATTGATTGAAAGGTGAATCCCCTTCCATAAAAACATCGGGAAACTCGTCTGTAGGTGTTGACTCTCTCGCAAATCTCTTAGGTTGGGAAGACTCTCCCACTGGGTGTTCTTTCCTTTTTGCAAAGAACTTATCTAGAGTAACTTGTTTCTGCCTTTTTTTAAGAACTTTCCAGAAGTGGCTAATGACAATGTCATTATAAGCATACATAGCTCTGGTGGTTCCGGCTTTATCGTGATGTTAAAGCTCGACAAAGTTCTGCAGTTCATTCCCGCGCGGTCGGGTTTTCTCGGGTCCTCTCGGCTCATCTCGCGAGGTTCGACCTCTGAATTTTTGTTCGACATCGGAAGCAAAAAAATCTCGAATTTTTCGTTCGAACTCAAATTTGCTCGAGAACTGGGACGTTCTAAAACTGAGGTTCTGCATATATATATATATATATATATATATATATATATATATATATATATATATATATATATATATATATATTTGTGAGTGATGTGAGTCATATATATATATATATATATATATATATATATATATATATATATATATATATATATATATATATATATGTATATATATATATATATATATACACTACCGTTCAAAAGTTTGGGGTCACAAAATTGTTTGGGTGACCCCAAACTTTTGAACGGTAGTGTAAATATTATTATAATAGAATATTATGAATTAAATATTATAAATTATATCTTATATTTGTATTTTTTTTGTACCCATATATAATGCGCACCCCACATTTTAGGACAATAAATTAGTAAAATCTTGCGCATTATACATGGAAAAAAACGGTATATATAATCTATAAATATAAGTATAAGTAAATTCGACACGACTCTGGTGGGTCTCATCACCAAGGGAAACGAGACTCAATACAGGCTGGAGGTTGACCTTCTGACCACATGGTGCAGGGACAACAACCTCCTGCTGAACGTCGACAAGACCAAGGAGATTGTTGTGGACTTCCGGAAGGGTCACACCCAACACCTGCCGCTGACCATCGACGGTGCTGTGGTGGAGAGCGTGAGCAGCGCCAAGTTCCTGGGGGTGCACATCAGTGAGGATCTCTCCTGGTCCCCCAACACCGCATCACTGGCGAAGAAAGCCCAGCGCCGCCTGTACTTCCTGCGGAAACTCAGGCGGGCGAGCGCTCCTCCGGCCGTCATGACTACATTTTACCGCGGCACCATTGAGAGCGTCCCCTCCAGCTGTATTGCTGTTTGGGGTGGGGGCTGCACTGACTACAACTTGAAGGCCCTGCAGCGCATAGTGAACACGGCTGGTAAGATTATTGGTGCTTCGCTCCCCTCCTTGAAGGACATTTACACCTCCCATCTCACCCGCAAGGCGACCACGATTGTGAGTGATGTGAGTCACCCCGCTCACTCTTAGTTTGAGCTTCTGCCCTCTGGGAAGAAGTACAGGAGCCTGCGCTCCCGCACCACCAGACTCTCCAACAGCTTCATACTCCAGGCTGTTAGGATCCTGAACTCGCCCCCCCTTTCTGCGTAGCGTCCTGTACTTTGCGCTATGCTTACTGTCTGCTGTACGCACACTCGCTCAGTTTTGCTCCTCTTATTTATTGGGTTATTTGTTTATTATTTATTCATCACTCATTTTATTTATTTCTTATTTATTATTTATTGTTTGTGCCTTCTTGTTTTTACTTTGTGTCGTCTACTTGTATGTTTATTGTGTACTGTGTCTCGTCACCGTGGGATGGAGGAAACGGAATTTCGGTTTCTTTGTGTGTCTTGACGTATGAAGGGATTGACAATAAAGCTGACTTTGACTTTTGACTTTGATTATATATTATATTTGTATAAGATTATATATAATCTATGAATATAAGTATACATATATATTATACGATTTTTTACACAGAAGATTATATATATAATGTATAAATAATTATCTAAATAAATATATACACTACCGTTCAAAAGTTTGGGGTCACAAAATTGTTTGGGTGACCAAACAATTTTGTGACCCCAAACTTTTGAACGGTAGTGTATATATATATATATATATATACTCTATTAATTCAGTTTATTGTATATATATATATATATACACTACCGTTCAAAAGTTTGGTCACAAAATTGTTTGGGTGTAAATTGTTGGTAGTGTAAATATTATTATAATAAAATATTATGAATTAAATATTATAAATTATATCTTATATTTGTATAAAATAATATATAATCTATGAATATAAGTATCCGTATATATTATAAGATTTTTTACACAGAAGATTATATATATAACCTATAAATAATTATCTAAATAAATATATAATATGTAAATATTATTATAATAAAATATTATGAATTAAATATTATAAATTATATTTTATATTTGTATAAGATTATATATAATCTATGAATATAAGTATACATACCGTTTTTTTCCGTGTATAGTGCGCAATATTTTACTAATTTATTGTCCTAAAATCTGGGGTGCGTATTATACATGGGTACAAAGAAAAAAAAAAAAATTTTTTTTTTTTTTTTTTTTAAATAAAGTCATGGTACAACAAAACCAACAACAGGACTGACCGACAAAGTCGTGGAACAAAAAGACGGTGACATTACCAAAGACAGGAACAGAATGACAGTAACACATGCAATGATCCAACGGTGAGCGAGGGGCAGACAGGACTTAAATACAAAACACGTTACATCGATTGAGGTGACACAGGAAGAGCGGGGTGACACGAACAGAAACTATGGCAACCTAGACACATAGCAAAACTGGGGACGAGACATGACAAATCTCCCCCGAAATAAAACTCACCTTTCTTCTTGTTTGTTGTCAATCGCGCATCGCATTCAGCCATCCTGCCCAACACACTTAGTAAAATTCATAATTGACGACACATCGTTTGATGCGATGGTGCAATCCTCGATGGTGTGTTATTGTCAAATATTGTTTGTTTTTTAATCTCCATCGCGGACCGGACGTCATACGGAGGCCGCCATTACAGATGCGCAGAACGGTTGCGCAAGACACGTCAGCTATATAAAGAGCGAGAGTTCAGTTCTCCACCTATTAGTTTCAATTCACAGTTTAATTAGCAGTTTCAATCAGCAAATAACAAAATGCGTATTACAGGTAATATTTTATTTCACAACACTTTGCCTTGTTCCTTTCGTCTCTGCTGTTCATTTCAAACACGCTCCATACGACCGCAATGCTCTTGTATCAGACGCTCGCTCGATCACCTGCTAGTTTGCCGTCTGCCACAATGTACCCTACACAAATCCGAAACATTTGTTGCGGCTCCGAGTCACGACGAGGGGCAAGTTTTGGTTTCCAAGGGTGTTTTTATTCCTCTTCAACGTCTCTCCCATACAGAGCCGCCGTGTGCGCACGGAGCGCGGTGGTGCGTTTAGGGGCAGTCGGAGAAATCAACGCCAACAAAAAAAATGACATCCAGCCTAGTTAAGACCATACCAAAGACTTTAAAAATGGGACCCATTGCCTCCCTGCGTGTGTGACGATCTTTGGGACTTAAAAAAAAAAAAAAAAAAAAAATTAAAAAAAAATTAAAAAAAATTCATAAAAATTGGGTGCGTATTATACATGGGTACAAGCTTTTTTCCAGCATCAGCATGCCATTGTTAGGGGTGCGTACTATACATGGGGGCGCACTATACATGGAAAAAAACGGTATATTATAAGATTTTTTACACAGAAGATTATATATATATAATCTATAAATAATTATCTAAATAAATATATACACTACCGTTCAAAAGTTTGGGGTCACCCAAACAATTTTGTGACCCCAAACTTTTTCAACGGTAGTGTATATATATATATATATATATATATATATACCGTAATTTTCGGACTAAAAGTCGCTCCGGAGTACAAGTCGCGTCAGCCATAAAATGCCCAAAAATGTGAAAAAAAACATATATAAGTCGCTCCGGAGTATAAATTGCATTTTGGGGGGCAATTTATTTGACAAAATCCAACACCAAGAACAGACATGAATGAGCAACAACAGGCTAAACCAGTGGTCCCCAATTACTTACTTGGTACCGGGCCGCCAAGCCGCACAGAAAAAAAAACCAATTATCGACGATCAATCAAGACACTCGTCCCGGTCACGTGACATGTTTCCCCAGTCGAGCCCGCAAAGCTAATACGTGGCGACAGGCTAACTAACCAGGCAATGAAGCATTCAAAACTGCTTCAACACATGGAGACCAAGCATCCTGCAATAAAAGACAAACCTTAATCACTTCGGGTGTCATTGTCTCCGATTACGTCTAGATGGGACCGGCTTGTTTCTGAGAAACAAACTCAGTGCTCCCACTAATTCAACATAATGGTGAGTTTTATTCAGTCGTCATTTACCCATGCCGGCCTCCGTATCATATCCGGATTAAAAAAAAAATAAAAAAATTTCTTTTGTACCCATGTATAATGCGCACCCCAGATTTTAGGACAATAAATTAGTTAAATTTTGCGCATTACACATGGAAAAAATCGGTCATTTGTACTTGTTTTTATGTCAGTCGTATCATTTTATTTCATTGTATTTATATATTTATTATAAATGTATTATTTATTTATTTATATAAATGTATTATTTATTTATATGAATGCCGGTCCGCGAAAATATTTCTGACATGTAACCGGTCCGTGGGGCAAAACAGGTTGGGGACCACTGGGCTAAACAATATGGTATGCTAACGTGACAAACACAAACGAGGAGCTGAGAACGGGCCTGACGTAACATTCAGTTATTTCAAAAAAACTATTACATAAATAACACGTTTGTAAAACCATCTGTGTCACTCCAATTCATTAAATCCATTGATCGTCCTTTGTCAACAATGCCGTGTGCCGCGCCGCAGTTCAAATTATTCCACAGGCCCATACAACGATGTATATTTTAAATAACTATCAGATAAACAACAATATTATCAAACATTTGTGTCACTCCAAATCATTAAATCCATCGATCAAATTTCTCGTCCTTGATGTCATCCTGGTGACAGAGGACATGTCCAGAGGATATGGCGCTTTAAAGTGTTAATTACTTTATTTTTATTTTTCTCTCTATTTTTCATGTTTTGAATATGTTCAAGATAAAGATATCAAAGCATGTGAAGTGATCAACTATACTAAAAATAACGTGAAGTGGTCAACTATACTTGTAAGTAAAAATTTGTGAAAAAAAACATACGTATATAAGTCGCTCCTGAGTATAAATCGCCCCCCCCCCCCCAAACTATGGAAAAAAAACGCGACTTATAGTCCGAAAATTACGGTAACTATTATATAAGCAATAATGTTATCAAACCATCTGTGTCACTCCAAATCATTAAATCCATCGATCGTTCTTTGTCAACAATGGGTGCGCGCAGCTGACGGCGCTTGCACTTCAAAATGTTCCACAGGCCCATGTAACGATATATAAATTAGATATCAAATAACTTTTATTATTGTTATTTATATTTATATTTATACAGCGTTATATAGGGCGGCTCGGTGGCGCACTGGGTAGCACGTCCGCCTCACAGTTAGGAGGGTGCGGGTTCGATTCCACCTCCGGCCCTCCCTGTGTGGAGTTTGCATGTTCTCCCCGCGCGTGGGTTTTCTCCGGTTTCCTCCCACATCCCAAAAACATGCTTGGTAGGCCGATTGAGCATTCCAAATTGTCCCTAGGTGTGAGTGCGAGTGCGTATGGTTGTTTGTCTCTGTGTGCCCTGCGATGGGCCGGCAACCAGTTCAGGGTGTCCCCTGCCTACTGCCCGATGACGGCTGGGATTGCTCTTATATAAGCCATCTGTGCACTCTAAATCATTAAATCCATTGATCAAATTCCTCGTCCTTCGTCCGTGCGCCCTGACGTGAGCCTCGTCGTTATTCCACAAATCTACTATATTGTAGTGTTAACGTTCAAGGAAAGACGTGGGTTTGGTAAACGGCTCTTCATTTAACAAAACAAACTTCCAGGCGTGTGGCGGCGTGGACTTCCAGCCACGGAAGTGGAAGAGAGCTCCACAGAATAGGACCAGGCGTACGTGAAAGCCATGACCGAGCCCCATCCACCGTCCCCGGACAGCCGCCCAGCCGAGCGCCGGCCCTCGACTTCCATCCACGGAGGTGAAAGAGACCTCGGTAGAGTAGGACCGGGCGTGCGTAGAAGCCATGTCCGAGCCCTATCCACCGTCCCTGGACAGCCACCCGGCCGAGCGCCGGCCCCTGACTTCAATCCACGGAGGTGAAAGAGAGCTCCGGAGAGTAGGACCGGGCGTGGATAAAGGCCATAATAGTTTTTCAAACCTTCTGTGTCACTCCAAATCCTTAAATCCTTCAAACTCTTCGTCCGCCGTGTCACTTAGAAACAAAGCCGCTAATGATGCCGGTAGTACGTAGGGGCCCTTCGTCATCTTCGTCGTCCCGTGATCAATCTTTGTCCATTATGTAAACAACCGCCGCGCCGCGTACAAAAAAATGCGCTGTTGTCGTCGACCCGTAACAAGCCTGTCAATGAAATCTCGCGATAATTGCGCAAATCTCGATTACAAAGCTGACGTCACTTGAAATTCAATTTACAGTAATCCCTTGCTACATCACGGTTCATTTATCGCAGTTTCACTTTTTTTTTTTTGGAATATTTTTGAAAGTCGCTAGTCGCTCCTTATTATAAGTCGCGCCCCCACCCAAACTATGAAAAAAAAAGTGATATCTATATCTATATATATCTATATATATATATATATAGATATATATATACCTATATATATACCTATATATCTATCTATTTAAATATGTACACACACACACGTCTACGTACAGTATATGAACTATGAACTGAACAAGTGCATTAAAAATTGTGACGTAAACTTTGAACTACTTTAAGGAGTAAATAAACTTTCCTAACACTGGTAATGTGTATTTTATTTCGAAGCAGTTGCCAACAATGGGGAAACACAATGCTGGACGCCTTGTTGCCATATTGTTGTCTATCGTGATCTATAGTGTCACTTTGGTGGTCAACGCTCTTTCTGTTATGGGAATAGGTAAGCAAAAGCAAACACGACGTGGGATAAAGCTCATGTGACCGTTGCATTTGATGAACACTGCACCTCTAATTTGTACAGGACCCTTCAGTACCACCACAGGCAACGTGTCTGATGTTTTTGTGACGGAGGTCACCCCGTCGGGATGGACCTTCAGTATATGGAGCGTTATCTACGTGTGGTTGACATTCGTGATTATCTACTTCCTGGCTAACCTTTGCAGAAAGTACAAACATTTCAATAAGTTATTTACCAAAAGGCCATCTTGTCTTCACTATATTAAACATTTGTTGTTGTTGTTCTTAATATTTTGTGTTTCTCACAGGAATGCTTACGGCTATGTTTACTGCAGTCCCCCAGTCTTTCCTTACGGATTCTTTATTTGCTGGTGTCTCAATCTGTGCTTCAATATCGCCTGGCTGCTTGTTTGGGACCGAGCGTATGCTTTTTAAAATGTGCAATTACATGAGCATGATTGACAAGATGTTGTTGATGACATTACATTTGCAAGTAAGAATGTGCTTTTTTCATGTTCATGTCACTCTGATTATAATTATATTTAATCAGACATCTAAAAGAATTCTAAAAAGGTTCACCAAGACAAATGTACAAAAGCCTAAAAACCACAGCTTACAAGAAAACATGCAAAGTTGTTTTTACATTGGGGTGGTTCTGTATAAACTTATTGACCAACCAACAAGATGGCGGCGCGTGCATACGCAGCGACCTCTCTCTGTCCCGCCCGAACGGTGTTTTGTTCGTCTAATGAGTGTTTGTCCGACAGTTTTATGTGTTCGTCTCGTCGTACCGAGTCGTGCTACAGTTACGGCAGGCAGGTTCTGCTCGACATCGGCGAAAGCGAGTTTTGTCGAGTTCTGGACTTTGATGCGGGGACATTAAAGGAGCTCGGACTGCTACGTCCTGAAGCGTCGCCGGACTCGTCTGCTATTCCTCCCCCGGTTGGGAAGCGTCATAAGCGGTGTGCAAGGAGGCTGAAGAGGGGCAAGCGCGGAGGCGTCAGGGCCAGGCTGGCGGCCTACCCAGCTCACTCGGCCGTGCCTTCCATTCTTCTGGCGAATGTTCGATCGCTGGACAACAAAATGGATTACATTCGCTTGCTGCGATCTACAAACCGGACAGTGCGTGACTGCTGTGTGCTCGTGTTCACTGAGACTTGGTTGACCGTCAACATTCCGGACTCCGCTGTACATCTGGAGCGGCAAGCGTGCCATCGGGCGGACCGGGCCATTGTACAAGGGGGAAAATCTCGTGGCGGTGGAATATGCGTCTACATCTGTGACGAATGGTGCCGGGACTCTGTAGTGGTATGCAAGCACTGCTCGCCTCTGGCGGAGTTCGTGATCATTAAGTGTCGTCCTTTTTACCTGCCAAGGGAATTTACCGCGATTCTGCTAGTCGCGGTTTACATCCCGCCTTCCAACATCTAAGGCGACAGGATCGCGGCTCTTAGTGAACTGTACCAGGCTGTCAGTGAACATCAGACAGCGCACCCTAATGGTTTCACCATCTTCGCTGGGGATTTTAATCATGCTAACCTGAAGTCTGTTTTTCCGAGGCTTCACCAGCATGTTAATTTTCCTACGCGTGGCGACAGCTTTCTGGACCTGGTCTACTCTTTGCATAAAGGAGCTTTCAAAGCCGCCCCCTCCCCCATCTTGGACTTTCTGACCATATCACTGTTTTTGCCCGCATACAGACAAATGGTGAGAGCGCCCAGGCCAGTTCGCAAGCAGGTACGGGTGTGGCCTGAGGGTGCCTCTGATGCGCTTCGTGACTGCTTTGGCTCTACTGACTGGGACATGTTTAGGAGGGCTGCCACTTGCGACGATCGGACAGACATTGAGGAGTATACTGACTCTGTTTCCTCCTACATCAGGAAGTGCATTGATGATGTGACTCTCAAAATCCGTCGTCACTCGGGCTAACCGGAAGCCAAGGCTAACAGGTGCTGTCTTCAGGCTGCTGAGGGCCAGGGACAAAGCCTTTAGAGCGGGGGATGAAACTGACTTGAGGACTGCGAGGGCCAACCTGTCCCAGGGCATCAAAGAAGCAAAGAGGGCGTTCTCGTGCAAAATTACCGCCCACTTCGAGGACAGCAGGAACGCACGGAGCCTTTGGCAGGGCATTCAGACCATCACGGATTACAAGCCCGCGCCGCAGAGCTGTGAAGGCGACGTCCGTCTGCTCACTGACCTTAACCGCTTCTTTGCTCGCTTCGACGCTCAGAACGGCACTTGCCCGCTGAAGGCCACTCCCCCTTAACACGACCTGCCCCTGTGCCTCTCCGCCGACAGCGTGAGGAGGGCGCTTGCCGCCATCAACATCCGTAAGGCGGCGGGCCCTAACAACATCCCAGGTCGAGCGCTGAAGGACTGCGCTGGTGAGCTGATGGGTGTCTTCACGGACATCTTTAACACTTCCCTGCAGCAGGCCATCGTCCCTTCGTGTTTCAAAGCTGCCACCATCGTACCTGTGCCGAAGAAACCTGCTCCGTCCTGCTTCAATGACTACCGCCCCGTGGCACTTACGCCCATCATCATGAAGTGCTTTGAGCAACTTCTTTAAACTTACTATTGATTACATACTGTAATTCACAGGTGTCAAACTCAAGGCCCGGGGGAACGAAACGGCCCGCCACATGATTTTATGTGGCACGCGAAGACAAATTGTGCATCAAATTCGTGTGTCATTGCTAGAATTGCAAACTGTGTATATCTTTTTTTAAATATTTGACAAGTTTTTACTCGTCTGATTTGAAAAAGAGTTGTTTGTTTTGTAGCTTTTACTGTATATAATATGAGGTGCTCATACGTTTATTTGGGTTGACAGTCATAATGGCCCTCCGAAAGAAGCTAGGACTACAATGCGGCCCGCGAAAAAAAAAGAGTTTGACACCCCTGCTGTAATTGAACCTCTGTGTTATATAATATATATACTGACTACAATCTATTTATAGCAGGTGGTTTTCCAGAGCAAATAAAACAGCCAATATTCCCTCTTTGAATCAGGAAGCTTAAAAATCCAGTTTTGACAATTATAAAACAGTATAATTGCTGTCACTTTTCCTGAAGGAATAAATATTCAAAAATGTGCAAGTTTGATTGAAAGCAATTAATAAGTGAATGAGAGTTGGTTTGGTTATTGAACTAATAGAGGTACAATTTTAGCATTAATACAAATATCAAATCAGAACAGCAAATGACATGAATAAATAAAGTATATGTAGTGGAATCATTGATTTGAAAAAGGCATTTGACACGAAGATAAACCATTGAAATTTAAAACTCCAAGTTGAGTAGGCTGAAGTCACTGATGGTGTGCCTGACTTGTGATTGGGCAGCGTGAGATTGGTTCAGTGGCGGTATGTGGGTGTGATTAGTTGTTGCGGTGTATATGTGCCCCGCAACACCAGTTCGGGGCATTGTTTGCCTTTCGCCCAATGTCAGCTGGGATATACTCCAGCACCCCCTGTGACGCTAAACAGGATAAGCGGTGTTGAAATTGGATGGATGGATGGATGGATGGATGGATGGATGGATGGATGGATGGATGGATGGATGGATGGATGGATGAATGGATGGATGGATGGACGGACGGACGTTGAGTAGGTTAGTTAGGGTGTGAAAGGAGCAGTATGAAGAATATGACCCTTTATGTTTATGCATGACTTAAATTTTAAAAACAAAACTGCAGTTATCTAGACAGACCGTTGAAAACATTTGTAATAACAAAACAAGCAAAACAACTAGAGCTAAAGTACAGATCAAATAATGTGTTTGTTACTTACTTACAAATTTAAATGACCACTAAAAAATTCCCAAATTTGGAATTTGGTCTGGTCTGTCATAAGCGAAACGTACAACCAGGGCTGCTTCATTAAAAATGTGTAGGGGGCACCACAGAGCCATTTGTTTTTTTTAAATAGTACCTTAAACTTATATTGATGAATTTTTTCAGCCCTGATGTGCATACAAAGTTTCACGAGTGTTCATGTATGTTTAGATCCAAAAACTTAACAATGGTTTTCTGGGCAAATCATTGCCAGGGCAAAACCTCAAAAGCTTAGTGTTTTAGCATCATGAAAAGCAAAACACTCTTCCTAGAAAACATTAAGTAGATCGCGCCAACCTGCATCGGCTCGGCACTGATTAGCACGGCCGCCTCACGGTTAGGAGGGTGCGGGTTCAATTCCACCACTGGTGAGTTTGCATGTTCTCCCCGTGCCCGCGTGGGTTTCCTCCCACATCCCAAAAACATGGTTGGTAGGCCGATTGACCACTCCAAATTGCCCGTGGGTGTGAGTGCGATGATTGTTCGTCTCTGTGTGATGGCAACCAGTTCAGGGTGACCCCCGCCTACTGCCCGATGACTGCTGGGATAGGGTCCGGCACGCCCGCGACCCCCATGGGGACAAGCGGAATAGAAAATGGATGGATGGATGGATGGATGGATAGTTAACCTGCATAAATACATTAAAAGAACAAAATACTTATTTCCTGTAGCCAGCAGGGGGTGCAATCACTATAATGAAAAATAAGTGCATGGATGTCTTCAAGCCTGTACTGTTATCAAATGTGCGAAACTTTGACAGGATGAGATCATGTTACCTCAGCTTTTAAAATCAAAGCTATGTTAAATTTCAAAGTAAATTTAAAAAAAACAGACTTTTTGTTGGATTATAGTTCCAAGAGTCTTTTTACAGGATTTTTTTGTTGGTGTTTTTTTAAATGAACTACATGAGAGTAAAAGATACTTTGAAAAAAAATGACCTCAATAAAAGGCCAAAAGTGAGACAAAATCGCATAGGAAACAGAAAATGGTCGACTTCTTGTTGAGTTTAGAGAAGAGCCCCAGAGACATTTTGTAGGTATGGGGCTGTATGTCTCCAATTTTTGGTGGACCTTGGTGAAATTTGTAGGAGCGCAACAAATCAATTTATTTTTTAAGGTGCAACAGACTCAGTGATATTTTTTAGTATGTGACCTCTATCAAAGGTCAATCAATTGTTGAATTATCCAAATTACTTTAGTCTGCATTTGAAACACAGCAAACGGGTTATATTGCTTATATACGGCAAGTGTTATCCAACACATCTTGTTGCAAACATTATGCGTTTCCAGCAAGTTGCACATATTTTTTTCCAGTTTAGTACAACTCCTCCTAAGTGTTGAGTCAAAAGGTACAACGTATTTGTGTAACTTCACTTTGTAACCAGCTCAGTGGCCTAGTGGTTAGAGTGTCCGCCCTGAGACTGGAAGGTTGTGGGTTCAAACCGGCCGGGTCATACCAAAGACTGTAAAAATGGGACCCATTGCCTCCCTGCTTGGCACTCAGCATTAAGGGTTGGAATTGGGGGATTAGAAGGAGTGGAGCTCTTTACAAGCCCTAGGCTTCGTCTCCCTCCTTGCACAGTTATTGATATAATATGTGCTAAACAATAAACTAACATACATTTCCATTATTACCTAACCTTTGCTACATATGAATCGAAGTGACAACAATTCTTAATCTGTGGGGTTTACAGTGTTGGTCCATTTTTGCAGAAAAACAGCTACAGCCTTCGACAAAGTGGGTTTCCACAATATCTAAGTCATTTTAAGGGAATTTCTGACCATTTGTCTTTAAGTTTATTAGTGAGGTTACACTGATGTTGGACGAGGGGACCTGGGTCTCAATCTGTGCTATAATTAATCCCAGAAGTTTTCTTTCGGGTTGAGATCAAGAGTCTGTGGAGGTAAATCAAGTTCATTTATTCATCTATCCATCCATATCTTTATGGCTCTTGTATTGTGCATTGATGCACAGTCACATTGGAACAACAATCGTTCCCACAAAATTGAGAGCATTTAATTTTCCATAATATAGAGCGCATGGCATTTTCCAAAATTGTTAGTTCCTATTAGTTCCAATGAAAAGAACTTTGTCAGAAAGTTTTGGGATGCTCTGTTCATGTTCCAATCAGACTGTGCACAAAGTGGGGTACATATAGACGTGAATAAGAGTTTTGTGTGGCTGAATTTGACTATCCTACACTAAATCCTGACCTCAACCAAAAAGCACATATTTTGTCTGATTTGGATCAGACTTAGAGCTGGCCTTCTTGTCCAACATCAGTTCAATATCAGTGTGTGACCTCACAAACACCCTTCTGGAAGAATGTTAAAATAGTCATACATATTACCGTAATTTTCGGACTATAAGTCGTGTTTTTTTTCATAGTTTGGGTGGGGGGGCGACTTATAATGAGGAGCGACTTATCTGTGAATTTTTCCAAATCAAAGTGCGACGTCAGCAGCGCAGCGCGGCGCGGCACGGTGATTGTTTACAAAAAGGACAAAGATTGATCACAGGATGACGACAATGACGAAGGGCCCCACATACTACCAGCATGATTAGCGGCTTTGTTTTTAAGTGACACGAAGAGTTTGAAGGATTTAAGGATTTGGAGTCTGCGGAGCTCTCTTTCACCTCCGTGGATAGAAGTCGGGGGCCGGAGCTCGGCCGGGTGGCTGTCCGGTAGATGGGGCTCGGTCGTGGCTTTTACGCACACCTGGTCCTATTCTATAGATCTCTCTTCCACCTCCGTGGCTGGAAGTCCACGCCGCCACACGCCTGGAAGTTTGTTTTGTTAAATAAAGAGCCGTTTATCAAACGCACGTCTTTCCTTGCTTTGTTAACGCTACAATATACTTAGACTTAGATTTAGACAGACTTTATCGTCATTTTGTAAACACTCGGTGCACACAAAACGAAATTTCGTTGCTTACGGCTCTCAACAAAGGAATGACATTTCGGCTGGATAAAAAGTGACATTTCTATATAAATATGAAATAAGATAAGATAAATAAGATAAATATAAAGTGCAGTCGTGAAGGAAACAAAAACAGTATTTACAAAGTGCGCAGAGGAACGCTAATTTGACTGTTCAACAGTCTGACAACAGTAGGGAAAAAACTATTGCAGAACCTGGCGGACCTGCAGCGGATGCTGCGAAACCTCTTCCCAGAGGGTAGCAGGGAGAACAGTCCATGGTGGGGGTGTTATGGGTCACTAATGATATTTCGGGCTCGGGAGACGCAGCGCTGGGATGACAAGTCCTGAATGGAGGGAAGAGGAGCCCCGATGATCCCCTCTGCTGTCCTTACCACTCTCCTTACGTTCTTCCAATCGGAGGCGCTGCAACCCCCACACCACACCGAGAGACAGCTCGTCAGAATGCTCTCTATGGTGCTTCGGTAGAACATCCTCATTATGGGTGGGGGCAGGTGGGCTCTCCTCATCCTCCGCAGGAAGTACAAGCACTTCTGTGCCCTCTTGACCAGTGTCGTGGTGTTCCCAGTCCAAGTGAGGTCGTCTGTGATGTGGACCCCCAGGAATTTAGTGCTGCTGACCACCTCCACAGCTGAGCCGTTGATGATCAGTGGAGCGTGGTGAGGCTGGTTCTTCCTGAAGTCGACGATGATCTTTGTCTTCTCCACATTCAGGATCAGTCCATTGTCTCTGCACCAGCCCACCAACCGCTCCACCTCCTCTCTGTAGTCCAGGTCGTCATTATCGCTGATGAGGCCCACCACCGTTGTGTCGTCTGCAAACTTCACGATGTGATTGGTGGTGAACCTGGGGACGCAGTCGTGTGCCATCAGGGTGTACAGCAGGGGGCTCAGGACGCAGGCCTGAGGGGAGCCTGTGCTGAGGTGTTCTGTCCGACCCGGACTGACTGAGGTCTGTTGGTGAGGAAGTCTATCAGCCAGTTCCGAAGGGGGGTGCTGAAGCCCAGTCGTTCCAGTTTTCCCACCAGATGCTGTGGAATGATGGTGTTAAACGCTGAACTTAAGTCCAGGTACAGCAACCGCACGTGGGTGTTCCTCTGCTCCAGGTGAGCCAGGCTCAGGTGAAGGACGGAGGAGATGGCATCCTCAGTAGAGCGGTTCTTCCGGTAGGCAAACTGTAACGGGTCAAATGTCGGGGGGAGTCTGGAGACGATGTGATCTTTGACCAGCCTTTCGAAGCACTTCATCGTGATGGGAGTGAGTGCCACAGGTCTGTAGTCATTGAATGAGGTGATTTGAGGTTTCTTTGGCACCGGAATGATGGAGGCAGCCTTGAAGCATACAGGCACCGTGGCTTGGCCCAGCGAGACGTTAAAAATGTCTGTGATGACACCAGCCAGCTGACCTGCTCATTCCTTTAACACCCGCCCAGGTATGCTATCAGGGCCTGGGGCCTTACGTGGGTTGATTCTTCTCAGAGTCTTCAACACGTCGCCTGAGTCAAGGCAGAGTGCCTCCTCTTCCTGATGGGGAACAGATTTAACTGCCGGAGTGCCGTTCAGTGCCTCAAACCGCCCAAAGAAGTTGTTTAGACCATTCAGGAAGTCAGCATCAACCTCACCCACCGGGGGGGAGGGTAAGTTGTAGTCAGTAATCGCCCGTATGCCTTGCCACATGCTCCTGGTGTTATTGGCGTCGTGGAAAAAATCCTGAATTTATCGACTGTGGCTTCGCTTCGCTAACCTGATGGCACGGTTCAAGTTGGCTCTCGCTGTCCTCAGTGCCTCCTAGTCGCCAGACTGGAAGGCTGCGTTCCGTATTCGCAGCGTATGACGACCTCCACAGTCATCCAGGGTTGTTGGTTGGCTCGGGTGATGATGTTCTTAGTGGTGCTGACGTCCTCGGTGCATTTGTTGATGTAGGCTGACACAGTCATGGCGTACTCATCAATGTCGATCTGATTGTCATATGTCGCTGCCGATCTGAACATGTCCCATTCAGAGCACCCAAAGCAGTCCTGAAGCGCCTCCATGGCCCCCTCAGACCACAACCTCACCTGCTTCACTGTAGGTTTTGCTCTGATCAGCAGGGGCCTGTAAGCAGGGATTAGCATTAGAGATAGGTGGTCTGAAGAGCCGAGGTGGGAGCGGGGGGCTGCTCTGAATGCATCTTTTATATTTGCGTAAACCAAGTCCAGAGTGTCTCTCCCCGAGGTGGAAAATCCACGTGTTGGTAAAAATGAGGGAGAACAGTCTTCATGTTAGCTTGGTTGAAGTCCCCAGCAATGATGAAAACACCCTCAGTGTGCGTGGATTGCAGCTCACCGATTGTTCGATAGAGAACGCTCATGGCCTCTTTAGTATTAGCGCTAGGAGGGACATACGGCTGTGATGCTAACAACAGTAAACTCCCTGGGCAGGTAGAAGGGTCTGCAGTTGACAGTCAAAAGCTCGATGTCCGAAGAGCAGAAGCTGGCGACAGATCTAGCATTTTTGCACCAGCTGTTGTTTATGTAGACACACAGCCCACCTCCTCGGGATCTACCGCTTTGTTCGCTGTTTCTGTCGGCGCGGAATGTAGCTAGCCCCTCCAGGTTAACAGCGGAGTCCGGTATTGATGAGTTCAGCCATGTCTCCGTCAGGATGAAAGCGCAGCAGTCTCTAACCTCCCTCTTTGAAGACAGTTCTAGTTGTAGATGGTCCATTTTATTATCCAGTGAGCGGACGTTGGAGAGGAAGATGGATGGAAGCGGCGGTTTGTAGGGGTTAGCCTTCAGCTTAGCCGTAAGCCCACCCCGACAGCCGCGCTTCCGCCGCCGGTCGCACCGCCTCCGCTTACTCCTTCTCCGGCGTGTGCTGCCCGGCGAGCCCACTGCATCGTGAGTTTCCGGGACTACGGCCCGAAGCACTCCGTGTTAGCATACACAAGGGTAGTTGTGTCTACGAGTCCATCTAAAACACTTGATGACCGTACCTCCAGCAGGCGCTGGCGATCATAAACTAACCTACTGGATGGATAACCTAAACTTTGTGTCGTAAGTAGTGCCCTAGGCGGCATATTATGTGAAATTTGCGAAATTGCGTCGAGAGCCGCAGCAGCCGCAGCCGACAAGGGCGCCGCCATCTTATATATGGTAGTTATATACTAGATCTGTGGAATAACGATGAGGCTGACGTCAGGGCACACGCGCGGCGTTGCTGACAAAGGACGAGGAATTTGATAGATGGATTTAATTATTTAGAGTGAACAGATGGTTTGATAATATTATTGCTTATATAATTGTAATATGTTATTTGATATCTAATTTAAAAAATTAGATTAAACTTTTATATCTTTATGTTTGAAGCCTGAAATGTCGCGAAAGGTTGAAAGGTTCAAGGGGGCCGAATACTTTCGCAAGGTATATATCGTTATATGGGCCTTTGGAATATTTTGAAGTGCAAGCGGCGTCAGCGGCGCGCACCCATCGTTGACAAAGGACGATCGATGGATTTAATGAATTGGAGTGACACAGATGGTTTTATAAATGTGTTATTTATGTCATAGTTTTTTTTAATAACTCTGAATGTTACGTCAGGCCCGTTCTCAGCTTTTCGTTTGTGTTTATGTCACGTTAGCATACCTATCATTTAGCCTGTTGTTGCTCGTTCATGTCTGTTTTTGGTGTTGGATTTTGTCGAGTAAATTTCCCCCCAAAATGCGATTTATACTCCGGAGCGACTTGTATATGTTTTTTTTCACGTTATTGTGCATTTTATGGCTAATGCGACCTATATTCCGGAGCGACTTTTAGTCCGAAGATTACGGTACATACTCCTAAACTTTGTGGAAAGCCTTTCCAGAACAGTTGAAGCTTTTATAGCTGCAAAGAGTGGATCAACAACATGTTAAGGAGCAGAATGTAACTTACATTTATATGCGAGTCAAAGCATTTTAGTGAAGTATTGAATGTTTGACATTAGAATTGAACATTGGTTCTGATTACATGTTTTTGACACATTTCCAAAGGTGGATGATTGCCGCGCTTGTTTTCCTAATTCTGGTTGCTGGCACAAACTATGGCATGATCTCTTTTGCCTGTCATGGTCTTCACGTTTATGGAGCCTGGCTCAAGGAATACCACAAAGTGGACCTGTTGCTCATTCGCATACTGGTTCGTGGAACCTACATCGATCACATTCATTAAGGTAAATCACTAAATGTGACATTCTGATATGACTCCAGGTTCAAAATGGTGTGATGATCTACACAGCATGGACAACCATTGCCACGCTCATCAACTTGGCCATTGTGCTGACCTATACAGCAGATGTGTCTCCCACAAATGCTGCCACAGTGTGCTATTGTATTTTGACTTTCATGCTACTTGCTTGGTATGCATGATATACACAAACACACCACATACTATGTCTATTTGCTTTATGTTCTTCAAAAAGGATTTTAAAATTCTTTTAGGTTTTTCCTGCAGAATGTATTCCTTGACAAGCACATGCGCTACGTCCTCATTGACTACCCAGTTGTTATCTGGGCGCTGGCAGGAAATCTTGATAAAAACTACATTGCCGAATCCCCGAGCCGTAGTGGCATCTTCATTGGTAAGACAGTGTTTCACAATTACTCAGCATTACATTTATTAAGCGTTACGTGCCCATCTGGGGGAAAAAATGCTG
The DNA here is from genome assembly GCF_033458585.1 of Syngnathus typhle. Lineage (NCBI taxonomy): Eukaryota > Metazoa > Chordata > Actinopteri > Syngnathiformes > Syngnathidae > Syngnathus > Syngnathus typhle. The sequence goes on along the minus strand of NW_026871945.1, from coordinate 471,986 downwards.
TAATATGTAAATTTCTGGAATGGTGGCGCACTGTGTCCACCTCACATTTCAGAGGTGCATGATGTGATTTAGGCTCCGGCTTTCCTATGTAGGGTCTGCATGTTATCTCCGTGCCTCCGTGGGTTTCCACTGGGTACTCCGGTTTAATCCCACATTGCAAAAATATGCATGGTGGCCCCGCTCTATCTGAGAGATCCCAAGGCGTTCCCAAGCCAGCAGAGAGACATAGTCTCTTCAGCATGTCCTGGGTTGTACCCAGGGCCTACCTCCCCGAACACCTCACAGGGAGAAGTCCAGGAAGCATCCTACCCAGATGTCCTCGTGGATGACTGAGCTTCTCAGTGAGAGCCTGGACCCTGCGGAGGAAATGCATTATGGCTGCTTGTATCTGGACATCTTGTTCTTCCGGTCATGACCCACAGCTCGTGACCATAGGTGAGGGTAAAAATGGAGACCAACTGGTAAATAGAGAGCTTTCCCTTTCAGCTCAGCTCCTTCACCACGATAGACACGACAGTGTCTCACGACAAAATTTCAACTAAGCAGCGCTAGTTGTACGTTTCACCTAGATCTACGAATATTTGGTGGCACTGTTTACCTAACAGCCCAAGCTCTTGGAGCCATTTACTGGATCTAAAAATGTCAGTCAGCCATTTTGAATATGCTTTAAAATTTGGCTGCATTTTTGGCCTCTATAGAGGTCACACATTAAATAACTCAGAGATTTTAAAATGTTCAAGACAAAGAAAAGCAAAACTTTTTATTTTGCATCAACTAGAGATGTTCAAGATACAAAATGCAAGCAAAGCTTTTCATTTTGGCCAACACTGTTGCTGTGGCAACACGGTGTTTGCAAAGAAAACTACATTGGTTTAACATTTGAGAAAACATACACAACTTACACATCACACTTAGGTAAATGATCATTATTTTATGAGTTTATTGTGTGAGGTGAAAAATTGCATTTTCGTGCCTTTTACACAGTTTGAAGAAAACACTCCCGGTTGACAGTTTCACCAAAATCTATCCAAATTTGGAGTATATGCAACAAACCGAACTATAAGATTTCTCTGGAACTCTACAAGAATTTGGCCATTTTTTGCCACAATTACATTTTGCCACGTTTTTGTCCTTTAATGAAGGTAATATTTTATCCAATATTTTTAATTTAATGTACTTTCTGATGTATTTTCACAAAATTCAAATTCAGATGAGCCAGCATCCCAATGTGCCAGTACCCCAACGTTGCCAGGAATGCGGGTGCCCTTTATAGCTCCTCGCAGCTTTATTATTATTACTATTATTATTATTATTATTACCGTTTTTTTCCGTGTATAGTGCACCCCCATGTATAGTACGCACCCCTAAAAATGGCATGCTGATGCTGGAAAAAAGCTTGTACCCATGTATAATACGCACCCAATTTTTATGAATTTAAAAAAAAAAAAATGTGATTCTTTTTTTTTTTTTTTTTTTAAGTCCCAATGATCGTCACACACGCAGGGAGGCAATGGGTCCCATTTTTATAGTCTTTGGTATGGTCTTAACTAGGCTGGATGTAATTTTTTTTGTTGGCGTTGATTTCTCCGACTGCCCATAAACGCACCACCGCGCTCCGTGCGCGCACGGGACAGCAAACAAGCAGGTGATCGAGCAAGCGTCTGATACGAGAGCATTGCGGTCGCATGGAGCGTGTTTGAAGTGAACAGCAGAGAAGAAAGGAACAAGGCAAAGTGTTGTGAAATAAAATGTTACCTGTAATACGGATTTAGGTAGAGAACTGAACTCTCGCTCTTTATATAGCTGACGTGTCTTGCGCATCCGTTCTGCGCATCTGTAATGGCGGCCTCCGTATGATATCCGGTTTGCGTGTGTGCGAGAGCGAGAGAACGCTCAACCGTAGCGCGCCGCCGACCGCCCAACTGCACCGCGCTGGTCGATTATTGTGACAGAGCCGTCGCTGAAATTTAGAAGATATTTTTAAAGTCCTGATGTACTTTCTAAAATTTAAGTGGACCTCAGTGCGCACTGCGCAGGGAGATTAATTTGGTGCGGTCGCGCAACCGCAGCGCGCCGGGCGCTCACTGTCGCATTGCTTAAAGAGCGCCTTTGTGTTTTAGGATGAACAGCAGAGACCAAAGGAACAAGGCAAAGTGTTGTGAAATAAAATATTACCTGTAATACGCATTTTGTTATTTGCTGATTGAAACTGCGAATTAAACTGTGAATTGAAACTAATAGGAAGAAAACAACTCTCGCTCTTTATATAGCTGACGTGTCTTGCGCATCCGTTCTGTGCATTTTATTTCACAACACTTTACCTTGTTCCTTTCTTCTCTGCTGTTCACTTCAAACACGCTCCATGCGACCGCAATGCTTTCGTATCAGACGCTTGCTCGATCACCTGCTCGTTTGCTGTCCCGTGCGCGCACGGAGCGCGGTGGTGCGTTAACGGGCAGTCGGAGAAATCAACGCCAACAAAAAAAATGACATCCAGCCTAGTTAAGACCATACCAAAGACTATAAAAATGGGACCCATTGCCTCCCTACGTGTGTGACGATCATTGGGACTTAAAAAAAAAATAAAAATTAAAAAAAACAACAACATTTTTTTTGTACCCATGTATAATGCGCACCCCAGATTTTAGGACAATAAATTAGTTAAATTTTGCGCACTATACACGGAAAAAAACGGTATATGAGCATGTGCTAAAACATTTAAATTTATGATTCTGAGGTATGATGACCTGTAATTCCTTCTACTTGTAGTTGTGCTGCTAGTAGCAGCGGTGTTGCTATACATCATCCGCCTTGTCCTGGTGATTTGGCGCCACTGCAAGCAGCCACTGTATAATGGCATCAGCCTGGAATCCATGGACCCAATGGAGATTAACCAGCAGCAAAAAAGGGCATTGAGATGAATTCCTTCTCATGTTGTGTATTTCTTTTACGAAAATGTACCACTGCTATCTGTTGTTGTTTTTTTACACACAGTTGGCCTCATGTACAAATGATGTTATGATGTAAATGATGATACGGAGTTAAAAATTTACACAAAATGATGATTCCATTATCTGACAGTATGTGTTAATATCCCTGGTTGAGCTCTCATGGACTAACTTCTGAAGCTTTTACAGTTCCTGCCTGCTGATAACAATATCCACAGACAATAAAGGTGTTGATGCCATCATATTCCAACATTCCACATTTCTTGTGTGTGTATATTTATCAGGAAAAAAAAGAGTATGCATGCAACAAACTTTTTTAAGTGCATTTTTTGGTGAAACGTAAAGAAAGACAATACTACATAGAGGACATAATACAATATGGACATGGAGGAGTATACTGACTCTTTTTCCTCTTACATCGCGAAGTGCATTGATGATGTGACCCACTCGAAATCCATCGTCACTCGGGCTAACTGGAAGCCATGGCTGACAGGGGCTGTCCTTAGGCTGCTGAGGGCCAGGGACAAAGTCTTCAGAGCGGGGGATGAGGCTGGCTTGAGGACAGCGAGGGCCGACCTGTCTCGGGGCATCAAGGAGGCGAAAAGGGCGTTCTCTTGCAAGATTACCACCCACTTCAAGGACAGCAAGGACGCACGGAGCCTTTGGCAGGGCATTCAGACCATCACGGACTACAAGCGCGCGCTGCGAAGCTGTGAGGGCGACATCCGTCTGCTCAACGATGTCAACCGCTTCTTTGCTCGCTTCGACGCTCAGAACAGCACTTGCCCGCTGAAGACCGCTTCCCCTCCACACGAGCAGCCCCTGTGCCTCTCTGCCGACAGCGTGAAGAGGGCGCTCGCCGCTATCAACACCCGTAAGGCGGCGGGCCCTGACAACATCCCAGGTCTGGCGCTGAAAGACTGCGCTAGGGAGCTGACGGGTGTCTTCACGGACATCTTTAACATTTCCCTGCAGCAGGCCATCGGCGCTTCGTGTTTCAAGGCTGCCACCATTGTACCTGTGCCGAAGAAACCTGCTCCGTTCTGCTTCCATCATCATGAAGTGCTTTGAGCGGCTTGTCATGGAGGCCATCAGATCCATTCTCCCCCCACCAGAGACCCGTTCCAGTTTGCGTACCGAGGCAAACGGTCCTCTGAGGATGCCATCTGCTCTGCCCTCCACTCGGCCCTCACCCACCTGGAGAGAAGGGACTCGTACGTGAGATTTCTGTTTGTGGACTTCAGTTCTGCCTTCAACACCATTGTGCCGCAATGACTCATCTGCAAACTCGACAAGCTGCGCCTCAGTAGCTACCTCTGCAACTGGCTACTGGACTTCCTCTGTCAGAGGCCTCAGGTGGTACATGTTGCCGACAGAATCCCCGCCAGCATCACGCTGAGCACGGGGGCCCCCCAAGGCTGCGTGCTCAGTCCGCTGCTCTTCAACCTGCTGACGCATGACTGCACTGCAACCTAGAGCGACAACCGCATAGTGAAATTTGCTGACGACACGACTCTGGTGGGTCTCATCACCAAGGGCGACGAGACTCAGTACAGGTTGGAGGTTGATCTTCTGACCGCGTGGTACAGGGAAAACAACCTCCTGCTGAACGTCAACAAGACCAAGGAAATTGTTGTTGACTTCCGGAAGGGTCACACCCAACACCTGCCGCTGATCATCGACGGTGCTGTGGTGGAGAGAGTGAGCAGCACCAGATTCCTGGGGGTGCACATCAGTGAGGACTAGGGGTGTAACGATACATCGATACACATCGATTAATCGATATAATGCTCTGCGATTTATTGGCATCGATGCTAAAGGTAAACATCGATTTATATCGCCGTGTTTGACATCTGACATTAGACGCGACTTTATTTTGAAATCCAGTTCATTGTTGCTTGCTTCCTCTTTTCGGGAGCAGTGCGCCCGGCGTTGTTGTGTTGTGAGCAGATCACGCACGTGAAAGGGGAGGGGACAACTAGTACGCGGCTCCTGGGCTGCTGCTATGGCTAGTGTCCAAAAAGACGAGGAAATTTGCTCCCCTTTAGGCTTCAAGTCATTCGTTTGGAAGCACTTTGGATTCCAAAGAAAAGATGGCTCAACGGACAAGACACGTGCAGTTTGTAAATCCTGCCATGCGGTGATCAAATATTCAGGGAGCACAAATCTCGCCGCACATTTAAAGAAAAAACACGACATCAAAGTTCAGTGTTAAAGTAAGGAATTTGTATACTACAATACTCTTGTAATTTCCTAACTAAAGAGTTTGCAGTACCTTGTTGATTTTGCGTATGAATTGTTATAAATTAGGATATTGTTCTATATTTTTTATTAAAAAAAAAAAAAAATCGATCGTAGAGCACTATATCGCGATATATCGTGAATGAATCGCAGCAGGCTTTAAGATATCGACAAATATCGTATCATAGTTCTTTATATCGATATTATATCGTATCGTGACAAAACCCGCGATTTACACCCCTAGTGAGGACCTCTCCTGGTCCGCCAAACCCGCATCACTGGCAAAGAAAGCTCAGCGCCGGCTGTACTTCCTGCGGAAACTCAGGCGAGCAAGTGCTCCTTCGGCCGTCATGGCTACATTCTACCGTGGCACCATTGAGAGCGTCCTCTCCGGTTGTATCGCTGTGTGGGGTGGTAGCTGCACTGAATACAACATGAAGGCCCTGCAGCGCATAGTGAACACGGCTGGGAAGATTATTGGTGCTTCACTCCCCTCCCTGAAGGACATTTACACCTCCCATCGCACCCGCAAAGCGACCACGATTGTGAGTGATGTGAGTCACCCCGCTCACTCTTTGTTCAATCTTCTGCCCTCTGGGAAGAGGTACAGGAGCCTGCGCTCCCGCACCACCAGACTCACAAACAGCTTCATTCTCCAGGCTGTTAGGATCCTGAACTCTCTCCCCCCTTCTGCGTAGCGTCCTGTACTTTTGCGCTATATTCTGACTGTCTGCTGTATGCACACTTGCTCCATTTTTGCTCCTCTTATTTATTGTGTTATTTGTTTATTTATTATTTATTCATCGCTCTTATTTATTCATTGTTTCTGCCTTCTTGTTTTTATTTTTTTGTGTTGTTTACTTGTATGCATATTGTGTACTATGTCTTGTCACCGTGGGATAGTGGGAACGTTATTTCAATTTCTTTGTGTGTCTTGGCATGTGAAGAAATTGACAATAAAGCAGACTTTGACTTTGACTAATCCCTCATGGTCGACAATGCTGCATTAAGGTGAAAATATTGAATGCTACAGAAAAAAAACGCTAAAAAAAACAGTAGCTCTGGTGATTAAATGTGATGGCAAACATGATTGCCGCTATTGGTATGAACAGCAAGAAATAATGGTTTTAAAAGAAGCTTTATCGCCAAATTATTACGCGCAAATAAGCAATGTTTGATAACGACAAACTCATTTAGTGTTTTAATGTCTGTTCATTATCATTTTTTGTGAAAGCGCGGCCAGTTGAGTGGGAACTGACGTCAAAGAGGGGACGCGAAGATTGGAAAGGCTGGGCGTGCACAGTTAAATTAAAACCCATAGCATAGTACCGTTTTTTTCCGTGTATAATGTGCCCCCATGTATAATACGCACCCTAAAAATGGCATGTTGATGCTGGAAAAAAGCCTGTACCCATGTATAATACGCACCCAATTTTCTTTCTTTTTCTTTTTTTTTTTTAAAGTCCCAATGATCGTCACACACGCAGGGAGGCAATGGGTCCCATTTTTATAGTCTTTGGTATGGTCTTAACTAGGCTGGATGTATTTTTTTTTGTTGGCGTTGATTTCTCCGACTGCCCGTAAAGGTACCACCACGATCAGTGCGGACATGTGAAAAAGGCGTGCGGACATGTGAAGAAGGCGGCTCTGTATGGGAGAGACGTTGAAGAGGAATAAAAACACCCTTGGAAATCAAAACTTGCCCCTCGTCGTGACTCGGAGCCGCAACAAATGTTTAGGATTTGTGTAGGGTACATTGTGACAGCAAACAAGCAGGTGATCGAGCAAGCGTCTGATACGAGAGCATTGCGTTCGTATGGAGCATGTTTGAAGTGAACAGCAGAGACGAATGGAACAAGGCAAAGTGTTGTGAAATAAAATATTACCGGTAATACGCATTTTGTTATTTGCTGATTGAAACTGCTCATTAAACTGTGAAATGAAACTAACAGGAAGAAAACTGAACTCTCGCTCTTTATATAGCTGACGTGTCTTGCGCATCCGTTCTGCGCATCGGATCCATAGTGCGCATACGCAGTGATACTGCCTCCGTATGACGTCCGGTCCACGATGGAGATTAAAAACCAAACAATATTTGACAATAACAAACTATCAAGGATTGCACCATCGCATCAAACGATGTGTCGTCAATTATGAATTTTACTGACTAAGTGTGTTGGGCAGGATGGCTGAATGCGATGCGCGATTGACAACAAACAAGAAGAAAGGTGATTTCAAGTTTTATTTCGAGGGAGATTTGTCATGTCTCGTTTTGCTATGTGTCTAGGTTGCCATAGTTTTTGTTCGCGTCGGCCCTCACTTCCTGTGTCACCTCAATCAATGTAACGTGTTTTGTATTTAAGTCCTGTCTGCCCCTCGCTCACCGTCGGATCATTGCATGTGTTACTGTCATGATGTCTCTTTGGTTTCTGTTCCTGTCTTTGGTAATGTCACCCTGTCTTTTTGTTTCACGTCTTTGTCGGTCAGTCCTGTTGTTGGTTTTGTTGTACCATGATTTTCTTAAAAAAAAATAAAAAAATAAAAAATTTTAAAAAATTGTACCCATGTATAATGCGCACCCCAGATTTTAGGACAATAAATTAGTTAAATTTTGCGCATTATACACGGAAAAAAACGGTAATGTGTTTTTAATCGTGTCTAATGCTTCTACTGAGGTAGCAGCTCTGATATCTATTGGTAGGGCATTCCATCGCTCTGGAGCCCAAATAGAAAATGCTCTTTTTGCCCTTGGGATCACTAAAAGACCAGCGTTTTGTGAACAAAGATTTGGGACGGAACGTAAGGCGTGCAAGTAGGGCGACGAGATACTAAAGTGCTAAGCCATGCAAAGTTTTATAGGTTAGTAAAATAACCTTAAAGTCACATCTTAAGTGGACCAGGAGCCAATGCAAGTTGGCTAGTATCTGGGTAATATGATCAAACTTTCTCATGAGCAGTCTAGCTGGAGCGTTTTGCACTAACTGTAAACTTTTAATACTCGACATAGGAAGACCAGAGAACAAAACATTACATTAACAAGGCATGATGTAACAAGCGCATGTATAAAAATGTATGCATCACGGTTGAAAGAATCAAATCAATCAGATGTTAGCAATATTGTGGAGGAGAAAAACACAGTTCTAGTTATGTTAATCGGTTTTTGAAATGAGAGAGTTTGATAATATATAACTGAGATTAATTACAGAATCACTTTAGGTAATAGTACATTTATCAAGATTTACTGTTCTGCCCTCAGAATTGTTTTCATGATGTAAGAAATGTTTTCTATGTAAAGAAGCATACACAATGGTTATTTGTCGTTCGGAAGCAAACCGGAAATGTATTTTGAAATGCAACGGAAGCTGCACATGTTTTTGTTGAAGCGACTTGACAACTGATGAGTTGAGACGTTAGCATTACTCGTGTCATCTAAACCAGTGGTCCCCAAACTTTTTTGCGCCACGGACCGGTTACATGTCAGAAACGGACCGGCATCTATATAAATAATACATTTATATAAATAAATAAATAAATAATACATTTATAATAAATATATAAATACGATGAAATAAAATGATATGACTGACATAAAAACAAGTACAAATGACAAAAATAAAACTCACCATTACCGTTTTTTTCCGTGTATAATGCGCCCCCATGTATAATACGCACCCTAAAAATGGCATGCTGATGCTGGAAAAAAGCCTGTACCCATGTATAATACGCACCCAATTTTTATGATTTCTTTTTATTATTATTATTATTTTTTTTAAGTCCCAATGATCGTCACACACGCAGGGAGGCAATGGGTCCCATTTTTATAGTCTTTGGTATGGTCTTAACTAGGCTGGATGTAATTTTTTTTGTTGGCGTTGATTTCTCCGACTGCCCGTAAACGCACCACCGCGCTCCGTGCGCGCATGTGAAAAAGGCGTGCGGACGTGAAAAAGGCATGGGAGTATGAGTATGGGCTCTCTGTATGGGAGAGACGTTGAAGAAGAATAAAAACACCCTTGGAAACCAAAACTTGCCCCTCGTCGTGACTCGGAGCCGCAACAAATGTTTCGGATTTGTGTAGGGTACATTGTGACAGACAGCAAACGAGCAGGTGATCGAGCAAGCGTCTGATACGAGAGCATTGCGGTCGCATGGAGCGTGTTTGAAGTGAACAGCAGAGACGAAAGGAACAAGGCAAAGTGTTGTGAAATAAAATATGACCGACCTGTAATACGCATTTTGTTATTTGCTGATTGAAACTGCTAATTAAACTGTAAATTGAAACTAATAGGAAGAAAACAACTCTCGCTCTTTATATAGCTGACGTGTCTTGCGCATCCGTTCTGCGCATCTGTAATGGCGGCCTCCGTATGACGTCCGGTCCGCGATGGAGATTAAAAAACAAACAATATTTGACAATAACACACCATCAAGGATTGCACCATCGCATCAAACGATGTGTCGTCAATTATGAATTTTACTGACTAAGTGTGTTGGGCAGGATGGCTGAATGCGATGCGAGATTGACAACAAACAAGAAGAAAGGTGATTTCAAGTTTTATTTCGGGGGAGATTTGTCATGTCTCGTCCCCAGTTTTGCTATGTGTCTAGGTTGCCATAGTTTCTGTTCGCGTCGCCCCTCTCTTCCTGTGTCACCTCAATCGATGTAACGTGTTTTGTATTTAAGTCCTGTCTGCCCCTCCCTCACCGTCGGATCATTGCATGTGTTACTGTCATGATGTCTGTTTGGTTTCTGTTCCTGTCTTTGGTAATGTCACCCTGTCTTTTTGTTCCACGACTTTGTCGGTCAGTCCTGTTGTTGGTTTTGTTGTACCATGACTTTCTTAAAAAAAAAAGAAAAAATTAAAAAAAAAAAAAGAAAAAAAGAAATTTTTTGTACCCATGTATAATGCGCACCCCAGATTTTAGGACAATAAATTAGTTAAATTTTGCGCACTATACACGGAAAAAAACGGTACGTTGAATTACTGGGAGCACTGAGTTTGTTTCTCCGAAACGAGCCAGTCCCATCTAGACGTAATCGGAGACAATGACACCCGAAGTGATTAAGGTTTGTCTTTTATTGCAGGATGCTTGGTCTCCATGTGTTGAAGCAGTTTTGAATGCTTCATTGCCTGGTTAGTTAGCCTGTCGCCACGTATTAGCTTTGCGGGCTCGACTGGGGAAACATGTCACGTGACCAGGACGAGTGTCTTGACCTGAATTAATTGATTGTCGATAATTTAGTTTTTTTTCTGTGCGGCTTGGCGGCCCGGTACCAAGTGACCCACGGACCGGTACCGGTCCGCGGCCCGGTGGTTGGGGACCACTGATCTAAACCAATCTTTTTCCTTATCCTCACGGAATCAACGGCTGTAAGTTATTATTGTTTATTGGATAACTTTATTATTGTTTATAAGATAAGAAGAATATTCATAGAAGAAACTGTTGTTTCACTTGCAGTTTCACTCGTTGTGTTTAACACTGAACAGAAATAAAGGGAACAAGACGCTCTGAATCCTGGCTCAAGTGTTCTATACATGAGTTTGGCTGGCTGATGAACTGTGACAACGTAGACGAAGTACATAACGCACATTTACAGTGTCCTTCAATAGGTGCTTTTTTTTTTTTTTTCTTTCGGTATGGCGCCGTAAGTGGCTGCCTCCCAGCAGTGTTCTCTCCTTTCCTCTTTATTTATTTCTTTTCTCCTTTTTCTTTCTGTCTTTTTGTCCATTCGGCGATGCTGGTGCCTTCTACCGCACCTCGGTATCTCTTGGGATCGGACATTTTGTATTATTTTTTTTTCTTCCTGGGACCGGGATCATCGGTCGAGACCGGCGTAACTCTACGGCGGCTTCCTGCTTATCCGGCCAGTGATGACCGGGTCCCTTGCCTTGGCCTTGCAACCGCAACCCCTGTAGGGACTCCGCTTCCTCGTGCTCGTCGGAACCAACGACTTTCGCCATGCTAGCCCCGTGGTGACCATCTGCACGTGCATCCGACTGGGTGCCCAGGACGCTGCTCACACGTTTGCCTGCTTTGTGATGTTTTTCACCGATTCACGACCACGGTCCATTGGGCGCCGTTGAACTGGACTGCCGTTACACCTGTCTATGGACCCCGTGGAGGCTATTTTGTGTGTTTTGGGGTGTTCTCTTGTATTGAGGGGTGCTGGTTGGCCACAGTTTTTTTTTTCCTTTGTCTTTTAGCTTTGTTTTGCTTTGATGGCTTTTATCTTGAGCACTTTCTGGCTTTCTTTGTGGCGCCGTTGTGTGGCAGCCTGTGTCTTTTGTATACCCACTCTGTGGTATGAATACTGCTGGGGCCTGAATTTCCCCACCCCTGGGATCAATAAATATTCAATCAATCAATCAATGACGAGTGAGGCTAATTATCAACATCTCATTTTTATCTGGGTGAAGAAGTAGGAAAATAGGAGACATCCATTGTTGAATCTCAGCGAGCCATGCCTCAAGACTACAACAATGCCACGGATTTGTAATTTCTAACGGCATACATATCGTCAGCATAACAATGACAACTAACTAATGTTATATTTACGTATGTCACCAAGCAGAATCATGTAAATACTTAACTACAGGTCCATGTACACCACATGTACCATAATATCAGAAGTCATGTTGAACTACCGTAATTTCTGGACTATAAGACTCACGAGGAAAAATTAGGGGATTTTTTTTTTTCTTCATAAATAAGCCACCCCGTACTAAAAGCTGTATGTGCATGTGAGTTATTTACAAAGACAGACAGTACACGAAAAGCATTTTTAAAGTTTTAATAACACCTTAACATTTCTTTCCAAACACTGCCTGTGACGCGGCAGTAATACCGCAGCAACACAGAAGTAACACAGCACTAATAAGGCTGGATAAAAAAACATACCGGTAAAAGTCACTGAGACCCGGTGGTAACAAAGCAGCAACACGGTAGGACAGCACTAACAGGGCTGGTTAAAAAAAAAAATATACCAGTAAAAGTCACTGAGAGCTGTCTTCATCTTCCTCCTGTGCACTGAAACCATCAAAGTCTTCCTCCTCAGTGTTGGATTGGAATAGCGTCAGATATACTTCGCCACAGTCTCTCTTTCGTTGTAGCTTTTATGCATTTCTTCTAGCATTTTACTTGATGAAGGTCTGTTCATGCTAATTTTATTCATGCACAAATCGATAAGTTACATAAACTAGCGAGCGACATGTATAGCTCCAGAGAAGATGTGACTGGGAAATAAAGAAAGAAAAGGGTGACGCAACAAGATGTCCTCAACAATAGCCCAGTCCCCCCCTAGTGACCGGAAGAAACATCTACAGTGCATGTTAAGAGCCAAATCGACTGGCTTTAACTTAAAAGCGGCATCATATTAATTTCTTTTGTCCCCCAAAACGAGGGTTTGTGTATAAAAGCGTCCTTTCTTCAGTAACGTCCGTCTTAATCTTGTTCTGTCTCTTCTTTGTGTCAATTATTCGGCATTATTTGCCTGCCGAATGGACATGCGATCAACACACTACTCTTCTCCCCAGTGACCGTGTCACATATCCCTCCGCCCAGCAAAGCGGTGCTGCACAACAGTGTTAAATACCATGCAAGTCATGCAACAAAACATACATTAGGGAAACAGGCAGGTCATTCAGCATAAGAAAAAGGGAACATCAAAAAGAATGCGAGAAGGAGACAGCAGGGAAATTTACACAGACACTAAAGACAAAGCAAAACAGGAAAATCTCAAATCAGCCATTACCGATCACTGCAGGAGAAATAATCACATCATGGACTGGGACATGGGGAAAATCGGAATCAAACAAACTAAAGCGTTGGATTAAAAAGGCCATAGATACCACTTGACTGAATTCAAGCGCAGGAGGTGGCAGCTGGCCACGCGTGAGGGAAGAAGCACCAACCAGAAGGAGTTAATATTGCGCATCTGTTCTTTTATTTACTGTAAAGTACATGCACAGAACAGTGTGGGAATGGTTATTAACGGAATGAGAAAGGTTTATGTCACGTTAAAGTATTTGGGAGGGTTTAAAAATCTTTAATATTGTGTACTGGACCACAATGCAACAGGAGATTCATGCTTAATCGTGGCACACTTTGGTTTCGCTGTGCATGATGTCCCCCGGGTTAGTATAGATTGGTAATTCTGAAGATGGACACATTGTATTGCTTGGCAAGGAAAAAAACACTCTTTTAATTGACTTGCAATACATCCATGTCATCTAGCGGCCAACAAGAAACATCACACCACGTTTTGGAAATTTCAATACAGTAGTGTTTAACTTTCTAAATAATACATGTTTGTACGTTGCGAACTTTTGTTTTTCATGTGTAGTTCTGGAAAGTATCTCCTGTGAAAAACGAGGGATCACTACATATTGATGTTAAAAGTAAACGTTTATTTTTGTTTTTGTACCATATTCCATTGTACACCCCTCCCTTGCCCAGGACTCGTCAGCGGCTGACAAACTTAGTGCCCCTCAACATAGACAAACAGGTGCGCATTCCGTTTCCTTGGGCATCCCGATTTGAGAACAAAGGTACATACATTTCTGCTCGGCCGCTAACTTTAGTTGGGAGGCGCAGAGGAGACATTTCTCCAAGAACGGCATTCCCTACAGGATCGTGTCGAAGGAGAAACCCTGCGGGCCAACAACACACCAAAAGGAGACAGTAGTCATGCACTGCAGTCCTCGTTTCAATTTGCGTTATCTTCTTTGCTTGTTACGCGACTTTCAAACACAGTGCAGACACGCCTCCTGGCCGCTCCCGACCTTCTTCCTCATTCTTTAAGCGACTTCTCACGCATGCGCACTTTGCATTCACTCTACAGCTGTCAGTCACACAAGCTGTCAGAATGACAGTATTTAAATAGAGAAGAAAAAACTCTTTTAAGACCAAATGTCCTATGAATGTTTACTAAGAATGATGAAACCACTGCACCCTTATCTTTTCTCTCAGTCGCTGTCGAAAAATGAAAGCCATTTGCCGCAGAGAGAACAGCTTTAACGCCCGTCGTACATTATTTTCTTTAACAGCACAATAACCGATTCGGATTGATTCTACTCTGGCCTACAATGCAAAGTCAGATCCTGGTAAATATTTTACCGTATTTTCCGGACTATAAGTCGCTCCGGAGTACAATTTGCACCAGCCATAGAATGCATAATGAAGAAGAAAAAGACATATATATAAGTCGCACCGGAGTATCATTTTATAAATTTTGGGGTAAATTTATTTGATAAAATCACCAAGAACAGACATATCATCTTGACAGGCAATCTGAAATAAGAATAGGCAACAACCGTCTGAACGGTGCGGTATACTAACGTTACATAAACAAGGAACTGAGAACGTGACTGATGTAACATATTAATTGTATTGATATGACTATAGCATAAATAACATGCTAACAAGTTTATCGAACCATCAGTGTCACTCCAAATCATTAAATCAAACAGAATCGTCATCCTCAGTGTCACTTATAAACATCGCCACTAACTTCGGAAGTAGCGTGGCTTACATCAATCGTTGTCATCGTTGTAACGACTGATTTGACCCACATGCAGAAAAAACAACTCAGATGTCGAGAATGAGTTAGGAGTGTTTATTGGAGGAGCTGCGGTGAGGTAGAGCGGGATGATCGGAGCCAGGAGCACGGAGCGGGGCAGCAGTGGCGGGGCGTGAGGAGTTCAGCCAGAACGGGGTGGATCTTGGTGGTGATCGATGGAAGTAATCTGCAAGCAGGATGCACAAGACCTGGTCAGAGGAATCAACGCGACTGTGGCGGAGATCTTACTGCAAACCAGAGGAATCTGAAGAGCGTGGCGTGGATGAGCAAGGCGAGAACTAGGAGCAAGATCAAGGAGCAAGATCAAGGAGCAAGATCGAGGAGCTAGAGGCACAACCAGGGAGATGATCACACTGGTAGGGACACTCAGGCGACGAGCAGTCGACAGCATGCTCCTTAAGAGCACTCCTTAACGAGCCTGATGAGTCACACCTGGGCCCTCTGCACTCTGCTCACAGTTGCTCCCTGTGGATTAAAGAAACATGCCACCCCGGCCGGGCCCTGAACCCCCCCCGACCACCACCACCACCCTCAACGGCTGCCCCCGGGCGGCCCAGAAGTAGGAATAAGGGAGTGACGACCAGTAGTCCGAGACGAGGGCAGGGTCGCAGCTGTAGGAACGGGGCACCCACGACCGGGCAGGAGGCGCGGGCACGACCGGGGGAAGATGCACCTTGGACTCGACTGGCTTTATCTGAGAGACGTGGAAGCTGGGATGGACTCGGAGGCTCGGATGAAGACGGAGACAGACTAATTACTGCCAGGATCTCATATGGCCCAATGAAGCGGGGTTCTGGTCACAGATTTGAGGGGGAGGAAAGCCAGACCTTCTGACCTGGGGAATAAAGAGGGGCAGGCGTGCGTCGTCAGTCGGCATACTTGCGGTTCTGTTCGATCGACCGACAAAGGGCTTTGACGGCGTTTGACCAAATACTCTTGCAGCGTCGGATATGGTGGCGAACAGACGTGACCGCGATCTCCTTCTCGTCGGCCGGGAACAGCGGCGGTTGATAACCTAATGAAATCTCAAACGGGGAGAGTCCTGTGGCAAAGGAGACATGAGAGTTGTGGGCATACTCTTCCCAGGGGAGAAACTTGTTCCACTCGGACGGGGTATCGGAGCAGAGACATCGGAGCGCGGCCTCAAGCTCCTGGTTCAAGCGCTCAGTCTGCCCGTTCATCTGGGGATGGTAGCCCGATGTCAGGGAGACCTTCGCATCAAGGGCTGAATAGAACTGCTTCCACACCTGGGATATGAACTGGGGACCTAGATCAGACAGGATCTCCTGCGGGATACCGTGGAGACGGAATACGTGTTTGATGCGAAGCCGAGCTGTCTGGAACGCAGAGGGGAGTTTTCTGAGCGGTAGACATGACTTGGAGAAACGGTCGACGACGGTGGTCATTCCCTGTGAAATGGGCAGGCCAGTGACAAAAGACCAGGGGAGTTGGGTATGGCGAGAGGCTGTAGAAGACCAGCAGGGGGTCTATGGGAGGACTTGTTGCGAGCACAGATGGGACAGGCGAGAACGTATTCCCTGACGGATGGCCATCAGAAGCGTCTGGTGATCAACGCGATGGTGCGGCTGGTCCCAGGATGGGTTGAGAATTTGGTCGAATGAAACCAGTTAATTAGGCGAGGACGGACTGAGGAAGGAACATAGGTCTTTGCCCGTGGCCCTGTGCCTGGATCGGGTTCTTGTAGCTGAGCCTGATCAATGAGCCCCTCGATATCCCAGGAGAGGGAGCCTATGGTACAACTGGGGGGAAAGATGGCAGCTGGTTCCTCTACAGACTCGCCGGGAGCGAATTGGCGGGACAAGGCATCTGGCTTCGTGTTCTGGGAGCTTGGGCTTAGCGCATGGATGGACAGAGTAAAACGAGAGAAAAACAAGGACCAGTGAGAGTGGTGAGGATTCAGGCGTTTGGCGGACTGTAGATATGACAGGTTCTTGTGGTTGATCCAGACCAGCACCGGTTGCTCAGTGCCCTCCAGCCAGTGGGCACTGGCCATTCCTCAAGCGCCACTTTAATGGCCAAAAGTTCCCGGTCACCGACATCATAATTCCTCTCTGCGGGTGACAGACGTCGACAGAAAAAGGCACAGGGGCGCTCCGAGCGCTGTGTCAAGATAGCCCCTGCTCCACTGCCGGAAAAGTCAACCTCCAGGGTAAATTGTTTGCTGGGATCTGGATGAATCAGGATTGGTGCCTGTGAGAACTTCTCCTTTAAAGTGATGAACGTGGCGTTGGCTTCTTGATTTGTCTTGGTTGAGGTCAAGGCTGCTAGGGGAGTGGCTGTCTGACTGTAGTTGCGGATGAATTGACTTCGATGAATTGGTTCCGGTTCTCTGCAATAGGCCGGTCCAGGACGGCCTTGATCTTGTCGGGGTCAGGCCGAACCTGACCTCCCTCGAGAATGAATCCTAAGAATGTGACGGAATGTTTGTGGAACTCGCACTTCTCAGCCTTGACAAATAAGCGATTTTCCAGGAGATGCTGCAGCACCAGGCGGACATGATGGCGATGTTCGGAGGGGTTCCGTGAATAGATGAGGATGTTATCAAGGTAGACAAAGGCGAATATGTTGAGGAAGTCCCGAAGGACATCGTTGACTAAGGCTTGGAAAACTGTGGGGGCATTGCAAAGTCCAAAAGGCATGACCAGGCACTCGAAGTGGCCTAGCGGGCTCTTGAAAGCGGTCTTTCACTCATCTCCCTGGCGGATCCTGACCAGATGATATGCATTACGCAGGTCGAGCTTGGTGAAGATGGGGGATTCCTGGACTGGTTCAAATGCTGATGAAAGGAGGGGAAGAGGATACCTGTTTTTGACGGTGATGAGGTTGAGGCCACGGTAGTCAATGCAAGGGCGGAGAGTCTTATCCTTCTTGCCCACAAAGAAGAAACCTGCCCCCAGGGGGACGGGCAAATGATGCCAGCGGCCAGTGATTCATTGATGTAAGTCTCCATAGCTTGTCTTTCAGTGCATGAGATATTGTAGAGTCTACTGGACGGTAGCGGAGCTCCGGACAGAAGCTCTATGGCGCAATCATAGGGGCGATGTGGTGGTAAAGATGAAGCCTTGCTCTTGTTAAAAACCTGTCTTAGGTCATGGTATTCTCTGGGCACCTGTGAAAGGTCAATCAGCCCAGGTTCCTCGGATGCTACTAGGGCGGGCGAGATGACGCGGCAGACTGAAGACAAGAGGACAAGCACGTCGTGGACCAGGTTGTGTCTCTGGAGCCAGGGGAAACCAAGTACAAGAGCTGACTGTTTTACGGGGAAGACATAAAAGGAAATTACTTCACGATGGTTGCCAGAGATGACTAGCTCCACGGGTCTGGTGCATTTGGTTATGCAAGAGAACCCTCTCCCATCCAGGGCAGAGACAGCGAGAGGCGTAGGGAGGGGCTCCGTCTCGACTTTGGCTCGGGAGACAAAGTCCTGGTCGATCAAGTTTCTCTCGCACCCCGAGTCGACCAGCGCGGATAGCTCGTAGTGATGGTTGTGCACAGACATCATGGCGGGTAGGGAGAAGCGAGGAGACTTAACACTTGTCGGCTGGTCCGGCGGTCCTCCCCTCATGACCGTCGGACCCGCTCTTTTGGTCGAACTGGACAGTAGGCAATGAAATGATCCGGGGAGCCGCAGTACAGACACTGTCGAGACTCGCGGCGCCGCTACAGCTCCTCCGGGGAGAGTCGGGCCCGACAAATCTGCATGGCCTCGGGTTCTGGAGAGGACTGGCTAGGCGATCGCCTGGGCAGACTAGGCCTGGTTAAAAACTGTGATCTCTCCTCCGTCCGCTCCCATCGGGAGCTTCTCCGTCTCTCCCTAATTCAATTGTCCAACCTAATGGCCAGGGAAATCAGGTCATCCAAAGTCCCTGGTTCTTCCAGGACTGCCACTTCGTCATTTAAGGACTCATTTAAGGCTTGAAAAAAAAAACGTTTTCAAGGCTACAGAGCCCCACCCGGACGCAGCTGCTAACGTCTGAAACTCAATGGAGAAATCTGACACGGTGCTATTCCCTTGCCTAAGCCCCCACAACCGGCGAGACACACCGGTCTGATCGGTCTCGGTTGAAAAGGTCTGCTTAAATTCCTCCAAAAACTCCTCGTAAGAACAGCCAAAATGCCTGCAGTCAGCTAAACCGGGCTTCTGCCCATCGCAGCGCCTTGCCCGTGAGGAGTCCCAAAATAAACGAGATCTTAGCTCCGTTGTGGGAAAAAGACTGGGGAGACCGATTAAAATCTAACGAACACTGCAGGAGGAAACCTCCGCAATTACGACCTTCTCCTCAGAACTTCTCCGGATGAGGGGAACGAACCTCGCCAAAGTGCAGACTCGGCAGCGATGCGGAAGAGCTTGAGGCGCCAACTGGCGGTAAGGGGGTTTCTCTGACCTGGGTGTTTTGGAGCAATCTGGTCACTTGTTCCAGCTGATCATTGGTTCGCTGCTGCTGCTCCAGGAGGGCTTGGAGAGTGGACTCGTGGGATTGGAGTTGGTATTGTTGTTCCGCGAGGGCGCGTCTGATTGGCCTGAGTGTTCCGTCATCGTTGTAATGACTGATTTGACCCACATGCAGAAAAACCAACTCAGATGTCCAGAATGAGTTAGGAGTGTTTATTGGAGGAGCTGCGGTGAGGTAGAGCGGGATGATCAGAGTCAGGAGCGGGGCAGCAGTGGCGGGGCGTGAGGACTTCAGCCAGAACGCGGTGGATCTTGGTGGTGATCGGTGGAAGTAATCTGCAGGATGCACAAGACCTGGTCAGAGGAATCAACGTGACTGTGGCGGAGATCTTACTGCAAACCAGAGGAATCTGAATAGCGTGGCGTGGATGAGCAAGGCGAGAACTAGGAGCAAGATCAAGGAGCAAGATCGAGGAGCTAGAGGCACAACCGTGGAGATGATCACACTGGTAGGGACACTCAGGCGACGAGCAGTCGACAGCATGCTCCTTAAGAGCACTCCTTAACCAGCCTGATGAGTCACACCTGTGCCCTCTGCACTCTGCTCACAGTTGCTCCCTGTGGATAAAAGAAACATGCCACCCCGGGGCCCTGACAATCGTCAGTTGCAGTTCCAATTATTCCACAGGCCTGAAGAGCCCTCATGCGGTTTAATGTGAAAATAACGTGTGAAATGATATAATGTGTTAACATAAGTCACTCCTGAGTATAAGTCGCACCCCCAGCCAAACTATGAAAAAAAACTGTGACTTATCAACATTTGTTGCGGGTATTGTGACAGCTGTGACTGAGCGTGAAAAAGTTCTGGAAGAGGAATGCGGGAGTGAGAGTGACGGTATGATACAGGAGAGTTACTGGCAACTCCCTACCTTATTTTGCCATAAATTGTTTGACAGTGACAGCTGATACAGGAGAGTGACCGGTAACTCCCTACCTTGCGTTGCCTTGAATTGCTTGAGACACACAAGTACAAATTCTGCACAACTGAGTGTGCTGCCTCGTAGCGCAGAGTGGCAAGAGCGGTCGCAGCGAATGAAGTCCTTAACCCAGCGCGTCACAGGTTCAAGTCTTGCTCTCGTTTTGCCATCCTCATTATTACTAATGTTATTTTTACTACATTAAAATAATTTGCAACTGTTTCATCAGATATTGTGGCGCTTATCCAGTACCAATTGCACATATGCGACTGCATCGACTTCTGTATTTGCAAGGAAAGGGGGAAGTGACATATGCTGTAAAGCAGGGGTGGCCAGCCAGTCAGAGACTAAGCCAAATTTTTTTACTGTGTACCGCAAAGAGCCACATACCATCCCCCCCCTCGAAGCGAACACGCAGCGTTTGACGTCCCATTAACTCCCCCCCCCCGAAGCGAAGTGAACACGCAGCGTTTGACGTCCCATTTACACCTCCCCCCCCCCGAAGCGAACACGCAGCGTTTGACGTCCCATTAACACCCCCCCCAAAGCGAAGTGAACGTAAAAGAGCCGCGTGAAACCCGGCAAAGAGCCGCATGCGGCTCGCGAGCCGAACGTAAAGGAGCCGCATGAAACCCGGCAAAAAGCCGCATGCGGCTCGCGAGCCGCAGGTTGGCCACCCCTGATGTAAAGCATGTGAGCACATTTTTTTGTGTGGCAGGTCCACCTCAATTTTTATTTGTGCCAGTAAAAGTAATAAAGACACCGCCAGGCAATCACAATGGTACAATTCAACTACAGTAATCCCTCGCTACATCGCGATTCGATTATCGCGGCTTCAGTACGTCGCAGGTTTTTTCAAAAAAAAAAAAAAAGAAGAAATTCACAAATTCAAAATAAATTGAGGAATTATGGCACGAAAGTTGCCCACACGCCAACAGAAGGCAGGGAGTGTCCACAGAATTGCAGTACGACCACTTCTACCTTTAAATAAAAAAAGTTGTTATAATAAGAGTTCTAAAAACATTTCCAGTATTGTCCATTGTTATAAAAAAATAGTAATAATAAAAGAGTTCTAAAACCATATTTATAGTATGTACCTTGTTATAAAAAAGTTGTTATAATAATAAAAGTTCTAAAAACATATTTTGTTAAAAACAAACAAAACATGTTTTTACATATTTACAGCATGTATACTTTAGCTACATGTCTCACACACACACACACACACACACGCACGCACACGCACACATACACGCACGTATAATGGTTATAATTTCAATATTTATACAAAAATGTTTATGTTATTTATATGTGAATAATATATATATATATATATATATAATATAAAATATGCACTTAAATGGTTTCATATACATTTATTGACACACAAAAAATGTACAGATGAGCGGGTGACCCTACTTCGCGGATTTCACTTATTGCGGGTGGTTTTTGGAACCAACAGCTTCATACTCCAGGCTGTTAGGATCCTGAACTCTCTCCATCCTCTCCCCCCTCCACCCTCGGCTACATGATGTCCTGACCTTTTAGGCCACGATGGCTGCCTTGCACTCCTCCACTTGCACTACTCCTCCTGTACTTTTATACTGACTGTCTGCTGTATGCCACCATTTCCACCAAGTTGCTCTTATTTATTCATTGCTCTTATTTATTCATTGTATGTGCCTTCTTATTTTTACTTTTTTTATTGTTTCCTTGAATGTGTAATATGTCTTGTCACCGTGGGATAGTAGGAAACGCAATTTCGATCTCTTTGTATGTCTTGACATGTGAAGAAATTGACAATAAAGCAGACTTTGACTTTGACAAACGCACACGCGCGCGCACACACACTTATCATATTTATATTTATATTATTTATCCATTGTTTCTGTATGTCATTTACACTACGTATGTAGTATTTACTTGTTTGAAACTATTATTTAATGTTCTAATGATAACATATGCACTTATATGGTTTAATATACACTTATTGATACATAAACAATTTATGTATGTTAAAAAAAGGGTGACACTACTTCGCGGATTTTCACATATTGCGGGTGGTCTTGAAACCAATTATTCACGATAAACGTGGGATTACTGTAGTTCTAAATCGAGATTTCATCAAAACGGTTACAAATACATTTTAAGGAAGGTCCAAATTCTTGACAGTGCTGCTTTAAATAATACCTGGAATGGCAACTTTATTTGCCTCCATTGCTCACCACTTGGAGAGCAACTGGTGTAGCAGTCTTGTCACCACCACAACATTGAGGCTGTTTCCTAGAAGTTTGTAACACTGCCTGGTGGGGATTTGATCTGGAAAAGCTAAATAAAGACATTAAAAAGACAAGTATTATTTCAACATCTGGTACACAACTGTACATATACAGTACAACATACAAATGGTTTCGCATTGTTACGTACAATGAAGTAATGGAGTCAGGAATGTTGGGGATGTGTTTACTACAAGCTAAGTATGAGATTAAACAAGCAACTAAAGCTTTATGATACTGCACTGTCAAAGAGCTATTAACAGCTAAACAGCTTAAACCCACTTTTGTTCACAGTTTATTTTCTTGTTGTAAAATGACATTGCAGTGGTTCATCATTTCATTCTGTCCATCAGAGTATCGACGTGAAGTGGTGACAAAGGGCAGGTTGCTTTAGCTCAGCATTCACTGCAAACAAGACTGAACTTAGATGGGCGTAGGATTGTCATTAAACCCATTGAATATTGTGGTGATGTGACGGCAAGATACCTTGAATAAAATGTTGTTTTTGAGAACATAATTCTAAGGCCTTTTAGTGGAGTGTCCCTATGTAGGATGTTATATTGCGTGTTTACATAACACATGCATTCTGATCTGAAGAAAGGGTGTTTATCTTAGTTCTACTACTTGTATAAAAGTCAAATTGTACTTGCTGGAAGTCTGACTAACAGCCTGATACTCTCTCCTGTCCAGTATTCAGAAACCCCCATGCAATTTGGTGTGCCCAAGAACATTGCAGGAAAGCAAGTACAGTGCTTTTAAAGAGCCTAAATCATTTGGATAATCGTATCGCCAAAGAATGGATGAATTCAACATCTAGCGTATGAAGTACTTTGACGAATACCGTAATTTTCTGACTATAAGTCGCATTTCTTTTCATAGTTTGGGGCGACTTATAATGAGGAGCGACTTATATGTGAATTTTTCCAAAGATTTAAAAAAAAAAAAGTGAAACCGCGATAAACAAACGGCGATGTAGCAAGGGATTACTATAATTTGAATTTCAAGTGACGTCAGCGGCACGGCGGTTGTTTACAAAAAAGACAACGATTGATCACGGGAGGACGGACATGACGAAGGGCCCCACGTACTACCGGCATGATTAGCGGCTTTGTTTCTAAGTGACACGGAGGACGAAGAGTTTGAAGGATTTAAGGATTTGGAGTGACACAGGAGGTTTGAAAAACTATTATGACTTTTACGCTTGCCCGCTCCTACTCTACGGAGCTCTCTTTCATCTCCGTGGATAGAAGTCGGGGGCCGGCGCTCGGCCGGATGGCTGTCCGGTGTCATCTAACATGGGGTGTGGGGGGAACAGATGGGGCAAAAAGTGAGTATAAATTGCTCCCAGGAATAAATTGGCAGGGCTGAAATTCCAATTTTTAGCAGCAGGTGGTGCAAAATTTGAATTGAGAATTATTGAATAAATTGGCAGGGCTGAAATTCCAAATTTTTCCAAGAGATGGTGCCAAAGATGGGCAAGACAAGCTGAACTAGCAAAAATAGAAATAAACAGAATAACACGGGGTCGGTTTTTGGGTCACGCACGGAAGCACAAATGAGTTTTTTAATTTTTGATCTTAATTTCTTTGCTTGGCTGAAATATATTCTGTAAAAGTTTATAGCAATATTATCACTCAATTAGACCAAGGTGCCCGCCACTATGAAAATGGCGGTGTGTTAAAAATTGTTTAAAATATTGACTCAAGTTTGGATTTTTGATTTTATGGTTGAAGTGTAACTTTGAAGTATTATTTTTACAAAAAGAGAAGTGAAGAAAAGAGGAAGTAGGGGTGTTGGCCGAACCTTTGGTGGGACAGATGAAGGGCGGAAACAGCTGTCAGAAAGCAGCAGATGTATAAGCGTGGGAAACTGGGCAGTATAGAGGCCAGCGAAAGGGGGGGGGGGGCAGAGAAGTCTATAAAAAGACCGCTATAGGCAGCTACGGGGCTCTCTCTCCCAAAAAGCGTTCATACGTGAAGAAGCCCGTACGAGTTCCAAGACTTTTTCTAAGCCTCCGAGATCTTTGTGTGAGACGCAAGATCGCTTGCCTGGATTAAGTTGGGTTTACTCAAAATAATTGGACTGGACAACATTGCATGAGGAACTAGGTGAGGGGAACAACCTTTTCTGTATTTACGCGAGGGGGGGGGGGGGGGGGGGGGTTAAGTCATCGAGGCCAACCGAGGTCCCAAATTGGAATTTTAGAAATAAGATCGAACTGATCACTTGACTTTATTTCCACCAAAAAATAACGCCCAATTGGTAGCTACCTTTTCCTTCTTTTCTGAACTATGTTTTACAATCAAAGTAGTCCGAGATTGAATGATTTTATTTGCACGTGTATCAGTGAGTGGGATTGTTCAGTATTTGGAGGAATTAAGATTGGTAATTCTATTTCATGCTTCTTCAATAAATGTGTTTTATATACTCATTTAATTCGTTGTGCGCGAATTTGTATGATATATGCAATTGTTTGTGGTTGGTTTGATTTTTATGGTATGCAATCATACCGTAAGAAATAAAAATAACAAAGGTGTTTAAACTAGATTAATTGGATTAGTGCAGAGTTAAAAGGAATTTAATTGTCCGTCGAGCGCGGGCCCGTTCTTATTTTTGTCGGGCCGCGTCAAAAGCTAAATCGGACAACTTTGGGAATTAAATTGCCTTCATAATTATTTGAGGGATGAGTGCATCTCGTTAAACATGTAATTCGTTCAAATATTGGCTTTACTTGAGTAAAATAACGAAGGTGTTTAAATTCGATTATTTGGATTAGTGGTAGAGTTATAATTAGTAAATGTACGTCGGGCCCCGTCAAAAGCTACATTGGACGATTTTGAGGGATTAATTTGCCTTCAAAATTAATTGCAGGATAATTATAATTTGTGTAAATCATTTGGATTTGTATTAAGAAAAATATTATTCTTTTTAAACAATCGAGTTCGTTAAAGCATTCCAAAGCTTAAGTGTTTATATATACACTACCGTTCAAAAGTTTGGGGTCACAAAATTGTTTGGGTGACCCCAAATTTTGAATGGTAGTGTATATATTTATTTAGATAATTATTTATAGATTATACATATAATCTGTGTAAAAAATCTTATTATATATATGTATATTTATATTCATAGATTATATATAATCTTATACAAATATAAAATATAATTTATAATATTTAATTCATAATATTTCATTATAATAATATTTACACTACCGTTCAAAAGTTTGGGGTCACCCAAACAATTTTGTGACCCCAAACTTTTGAACGGTAGTGTATATAATGTTAGAATTAACGATTTAATGCATTAAATTCCTTCTCAAATACTATTATCGTCATACTTCCACTAATTTGATTTTTCTTCGAATAAAGAGAAGTATGCTCGCTACTTCCGCAACAAAGTAGAGCAGATCCGTATCAAAAGTTACTTCAGCAAAATTAGTGCAAGGGTGCGCTAGAACAACAAATTCTGAGGTCTTAACAAAGGCATCTAAAAATATCCGTAACATAACACAAGCCATCATTATGGCGCGGTCATTTCTACGACTCGCCTCGAATTGAGTTACTCGGCTCGCGCGTCGGATGACTTGAGAGGGATTGGCGTCATAAAGAAATTAGATTGATTCTGGTAGAATTTATTTAACTCGGGTGGTTAGATACGGACGAGTCTCTTCACCCCGGCTTATCGAACCTGTTACCGGTGAGCCGGTGGCACTTTGATAAAAAGTGCGCGTTTGACACCGGGGACGGTGGATGGGGCTCGGTCATGGCTTTTACGCACGCCCGGTCCTATTCTATGGATCTCTCTTCCACCTTTGTGACTGGAAGTCCACGTCGCCACACGCCTGGAAGTTTGTTTTGTTAAATAAAGAGCCGTTTACCAAACCCACGTCTTTCCTTGTACTTTGTTAACGCTACAATATAGTAATATACACTACCGTTCAAAAGTTTGGGGTCACAAAATTGTTTGGGTGACCCCAAACTTTTGAACGGTAGTGTATATATTTATTTAGATAATTATTTATAGATTATATATATAATCTTCTGTGTAAAAAATCGTATAATATATATGTATACTTATATTCATAGATTATATATAACCTTATACAGATATAAAATATAATTTATAATATTTAATTCATAATATTTTATTATAATAATATTTACACTACCGTTCAAAAGTTTGGGGTCACCCAAACAATTTTGTAACCCCAAACTTTTGAACGGTAGTGTACTAGATCTGTGGAATAACGACGAGGCTGACGTCAGGGCGCACGCGCGGCGTTGCTGACAAAGGACGAGGAATTTGATCGATGGATTTCATGATTTAGAGTACACAGATGGTTTGATAATATTATTGCTTCCATAATAGTTTTTTGATATCTAATTTATATATCATTATATAGGCCTGTGGAATATTTTTAAGTGCAAGTGCCGTCAGTGGCGTGCAACCATTGTTGACAAAGGACGATCGATGGATTTAATGAATTGGAGTGACAGATGGTTTTATAAACGTGTTATTTATGTAATAGTTTTTTTAATAACTCTGAATGTTACGTCAGGCCCGTTCTCAGCTCTTCGTTAGTGTTCATGTCACGTTAGCATACCTATCGTTTAGCCTGTTGTTGCTCGTTCATGTCTGTTCTTGGTGTTGGATTTTGTCAAATAAATTTCCCCCCCAAAATGCGACTTATACTCCGGAGCGACTTGTGGGTTTTTTCACGTTATTGTGCATTTTATGGCTAATGCGACCTATATTCCGTATTTTAGTCCGAAAATTACGGTATTTAAATTTCTCATTTATCACTTATACAGTTTACTTAGTGTAGTTGATAGAACTCGAGAGGGGCTGGACTCTCTTCCACTCTGGAGTTGCCCACGGCGAGAGGCGTGGAGCAGGTGTGGGTATACTTATTGCCCCCCGGCTGGGCGCCTGCACAATGGGGTTCACCCTGGTGAACGAGAGGGTAGCCTCCCTCCGCCTTCGGGTGGGGGGATGGGTCCTGACTGTTGTTTGTGTCTATGCACCAAACGGCAACTCAGAGTACCCACCCTTCTTGGAGTCCCTGGAGGAAGTGCTGGAGAGCGTTCCTTCTGGGGACTCCATCGTTTTACTGGGTGACTTCAATGTTCACGTGGGCAATGACAGTGAGACCTGGAAGGGCGTGATTGGGAGAACGGCCGCTCCGATCTGAACCCGAGCGGTGTTCTATTATTGGACTTCTGTCCTCGACACAGATTTTCTATAATGAAAACCATGTTCAAACATAAGGGTGTCCATGTGTGCACTTGGCACCAGGACACCCTAGGCCGCAGTTCGATGATCGACTTTGTAGTCGTGTCATCAGATTTGCGGCCGCATGTTTTGGACACTCGGGCGAAGAGAGGGGCGGAGCTGTCAACTGATCACCACCTGGTGGTGGGTTGGCTCCGATGGTGGCGGAAGATGCCGGTCCGACCTAGCAGACCCAAACGCTCTTAGGGGTGTAACGATTCATCGATACACATCGATTAATCGATATAATGCTCTACGATTTGTTGCCATCGATGCTAAACGTAAACATCGATCTAAATCGCCCGTTTTTGACCTTGGACATTAGACGCGACTTTATTTTGAAATCCAGTTCATTGTTGCTTGCTTCCTCTTTCCGGGAGCAGTCCGCGGCGTGTTGTGTTGTGAGCAGAGCAGGCAGGTGGAAGGGGAGCCGACAACTACGCGGCTCCTGGGCTGGTGCTATGGCTAGTGTCCAAGAAGACGAAGAAATCCGCTCCCCTTTGGGCTTCAAGTCATTCGTTTGGAAGCACTTTGTAATTTCCTAAATAAAGAGTTTGCAGTACCTTGTTGATTTTGCGTATGAATTGTTATAAATCAGGATATTGTTCTATATCGATTGTAGAGCACTATATCATGATGTATCGTGAATGAATCACAGCAGGCTTTAAGATATCGGCAAATATTGTATTGTGGTTCTTTGTATCGATAATCTTGAGGCATGCCTTGCGGAGATCAAGCAATGGATGTCTCTCAACTTCCTTCGTCTTAACCCAGATGAAACTGAGATGTTGATAATTGGTCCAACTCGTTATCAACACTTATTCAAGGAAACCGCTATAACTATAGATAACCGTACTATCACTCAGTGCGATACTGTAACTAATCTCGGGGTAATATTTGACCAAACTCTTTCCTTTCAAAAGTACATTAAGAATATAACCAGAATTGCGTTTTTTTCACCTTCGTAATATTGCAAAGATTCATCCGATCCTCTCGACCGGTGATGCGGAAACTATTATATATACATGCGTAAGTCACGTCGCGCCTGGACTACTGTAATGTACTATTCTCTGGTCTTCCTAAGTCCCGCATCAAAAGTCTACAAAATGCTGCTGCAAGGCTGCTCTCACGGACAAGAAAATTTGATCACATTACCCCAATATTAGCCAACTTACATTGGCTCCCGGTCCATTTAAGATGTGACTTCAAGGTTCTTCTATTAGGTTCTTCTGCATGGCTTAGCGCCTTCATATCTCGTCGACCTAGTTGTTCCTTGTGTTCCGTCTCGTAACCTTCGTTCGCAAAACGCTACCTTTTTAGCGACACCGAGGGTCAAGAAAATGTCTGCAGGCTCTAGAGCATTTTCTATTCGGGCTCCAGAGCTTTGGAATGCCCTACCAATGGATATTAGGACTGCTACCTCAGTAGAAACAGTCACGTTTAAAGTCACATTTCTATGACATGGGCTTTAACTAACCTGTAGTGGCCGATTCGGCTGGAGTTTGTTTTCTCTCCCTCTCCACCCCCTCCCGGGCTAGGGAGGTGGTTAGGTGGCACCCAAGCTGACAGCGGCTATCTGGATTCTCGTGGGCCAATTCAGGATGGGGGAACTGCAGCTCAACCTCCTCCAAGACACTGCCAGGACAATTGAGGGCTCCTTCGGCAGCCCTTCGCTCTGACATGGACATCCACTTTTTATTTCATTGATTTCCATATTGTATCATTTGTGCCCTCTCTGCATCCATTTCAACCTGGTGATCCTGAAAGGGGGATCCTTCCATCTGTGGTCCCTTCACAAGGTTTCTCATTTTCCCCTGGTAGGTTTTTTTTTAGTTTTTCGTTGCCCTTTTGGGAGCTTAAGATCAGGGGATGCTTTCAGAATAATTGTCAATTTTTGTCTAAGTGAAGGCCTTTGAGACTGCTTGTGATTTAGGGCTATACAAATAACTTGACTTGACTTGATATGATATCGTATCGTGACAAAACCCGCGATTTACACCCCTTAACGCTCTGTGAGGGTCTGCTGGGAACGTCTGGCGGAATCCCCAGTCAGGAAGAGCTTCAACTCCCACCTCCGGCAGAGCTTTTCCCACGTCCCGTGGGAGCCGGGGGACACTGAGTCCGAGTGGACCTTGTTCCGCATCTCCATTGTTGAGGCGGCCGACCGGAGCTGTGGCCGTAAGGTCATTGGTGCCTGTCGTGGGGGCAATCCCCGAACCCGCTGGTGGATACCGGCGGTAAGGGATGCCGTCAAGCTGAAGAAGGAGTCCTATCGGGCCGTTTTTTCCTGCGGGACTCCGGAGGCAGCTGACAGGTACCGGGTGGCCAAGCGGAACGTGGCCTCTGCGGTTGCTGAGGCAAAAACCCGGGTGTGGGAGGAGTTTGGCGAGGCAATGGAGAATGACTACCGGACGGCTTCGAGGAAATTCTGGTCCACCATCCGGCGTCTCAGGAGGGGGAAGCAGTGCAATGTCTACACTGTTTACAGTGGGGATGGCGTGCTGCTGACCTCGACTTGGGACGTCGTGTGTCGGTGGGGAGAATACTTCGAAGACCTCCTCAATTCCACCTACACGCCTTCCATTGTGGAAGCAGGGCCTGGGGACTCTGAGGCGGACTTTCCAATCTCTGGGGTCGAAGTCACTGAGGTAGTTAAAAAACTCCTCGGTGGCAAGGCCCCGGGGGTGGATATGATCCGCCCGGAGTTCTTAAGGGCTCTGGATGTTGTGGGGCTGTCATGGCTGACATGCCTTTACAACATTGCGTGGACATCGGGGACAGTGCCTCTGGATTGGCAGACTGGAGTGGTGGTTCCCCTCTTTAAGAAGGGGGACAGGAGGGTGTGTTCCAATTACAGGGAAATTATACTCCTCAGCCTCCCTGGTAAGCTCTATTCAGGGGTGCTGGAGAGGAGAGTCCGTCGGGAGGTCGGATTCAAATGGAGCAATGTGGCTTTCGTCCTGGCCGTGGAACACTGGACCAGCTCTTCACCCTGGAACACTGGACCAGCTCTTCACCCTCAGCAGAATCCTCGAGGATGCATGGGTTCGCCCAACCAGTCCACATGTGTTTTGTGGACTTGGAGAAGGCGTTCGACCGTGTCCCTTGGGAGGTTCTGTGGGGGGTGCTTCGGGAGTACGGGGTACCGAGCCAACTGATAAGGGTGGTTCCCTATCACCGATGCCAGAGCTTGGTCCGCATTTCCGGCAGTAAGTCGGATTCGTTCCCAGTAATGGCTGGACTCCGCCAAGGCTGGCCTTTGTCACAGATTCTGTTCATAATTTTTATGGGCAGAATTTCTAGGCGCAGCCGAGGCGTTGAGGGGGTCCGGTTTGGGGACCTCAGCATCGCGTCTCTGCTTTTTGCAGACGACGTGGTGCTGTTGGCATCTTAAGGCCGTGATCTCCAGCTCTCACTGAAGCGGTTCGCAGCCGAGTGTGAAGCGGTCGGGATGAGGGTCAGCACCTCCAAATCCAAGTCCATGGTCCTCGATCAGAAAAGGGTGGAATGCCCTCTCCGGATCAGGGATGAGATCCTGCCCCAAGTGGAGGAGTTCAAGTATCTTGGGGTCTTGTTCATGAGTGAGGGGAAGATGGAGCGTGAGATCGACAGGCGGATCGGTGCAGCGCGGCAGTAATGCGGACTCTGTACCGGTCCGTCGTGGTAAAGATAGTTGAGCCAAAAGGCAAAGCTCTCAATTTACCGGTCGATTTACGCTCCTACCCTCACCTATGGTCACAAGCTATGGGTCATGACCGAAAGAAGGACATCCCGGATACAAGCGGCCGAAATGAGTTTTCTCCGCAGGATGTCCGGGCGCTCTCTTAGAGATAGGGTGAGAAGCTCGTCATCCAGGAGAGACTTGGAGTAGAGTCCACGTTGAGAGGAGCCAGATGAGGTGGCTCGGGGATCTCATCAGGATGCCTCCTGGACGCCTTCTTGGGGAGGTGTTCCGGGCATGTCCCACTGGTAGGAGACCCCGGGGACGACCCAGGACGCGCTGCAGAGACTATATCTCTCAGCTGGCCTGGGAACGCCTTGGGATGAGCTGGATGAAGTAGCTGGGGAGAGGGAAGTCTGGGAGTCCCTCCTGAAGCTGCTGCCCCCGCGACCCGACCCCGGATAAGCGGAAGAAGATGGATTGATGGATGGATAGTTGATAGAACTACACTACCGTTCAAAAGTTCGGGGTCACAAAATTGTTTGGGTGACCCCAAACTTTTGAACGGTAGAGTATATATTTATTTAGATAATTATTTATAGATTATATATATAATCTTCTGTGTAAAAAATCTTATAATATATATCAGGCATGTCAAACATACGGCCCGCGGGCCGGACCCGGCCCGTTGGATGATTTGATCCGGCCCGTCATAAATTTCTGAGTATGTCAAAAAAAGAAGCGAGTCACTAGCTCATTTCTATCAAAAGTTATGATTCTTTAAAATAAATACAACTCAAATGCTCCCTCCGGCCGCTAGAGGGCAGTAAATGGGTAAAAGAGCTCACGTCCACCATGCGGCACTGACACGAGTTAGTACCAGGAAATAAACATTCGCTGGTTAAGCAGAGGTGTAGTACTCAAGCGCTTCTTTGAGCTACGAGGCAAAATTGTGGGAGACGCAGCTATCCAGCGGTGGCACCACGCACTTCTCATGTCTCACAGCTGTGCGTCCGAAGGCACCGGATCGTCCCGATTTGGATAAATATAAAGACAACATAACAGATTTGCTGCGAGAGTTTGAGCGGAGGTTTCAGGTTTTCAGTGAACTTGAGAACAAGTTCGGCTTTTTTCGCTCGCCATTTACAGTGAAGCCTTCTGGTGTGCCAGCTGACATTCAGCTCGAGCTTATTGACTTGCAGTGCGATTCCGCTATGAAGGATACATTTGGGTCCGTGGGATTGGATACGTTTTATCAGTATCTTGTGCCAGGTTACCCCAAATTAACAGCCATGGCTGCAAAGGTTCTCTCCATGTTTGAGACTACTTATCTTTGTGAACAGGTGTTCTCCGTGATGAACAATAATAAAACAAAGCAGCGCTCAAAGTTAACAAATGAACACTTGAATGACATTGTTAAATGTGCTGCTACTCAGCATTTGACACCTGATATCGACGCACTTGTAAAAGCAAAAAATGCCAAGTTTCAGGAGCCAGCAGCAGCAAGTAGACTGCAGGAGTGCAGTGAGAGAGAAAAAAGTGTGATGACACGACATTTGTTTGCACGCATGAATAGAAATCATTAAAAATAAGATTAATCTGGTTTCATATTAAAGACAATTAATATTGTGCAGTATATTCTCAGCTTCAGTAGGCCCAGCCTAGTAGTTTGAGCTGATGTAGTCTAATCTTATTGCCCATGCACTGCTAAAACCTTTATTTTGTAATTTTATTTATTATTATTTCAAAGCAGTATGACAATTAAGGCAAAACATTTTTTTTCATAGCTCCCACTTGAGTTTGTTTAGTGTGGTGAGTTGGTTCAGGTGTAAAACTGCATTCACTCAACTGTTAAAATAAACCAGTTGTTAACACATTCAATGCCAAACATGAAAATCATTTTTTTTCTCCATTGTTTGTGAATAAATGTGTTATGCTTAGAAAAGATCCCTTGTCATCCGTGATTATAATATGTAGGGTAGGCTACAAATGTAGGCTGAATGATAAAGCATAGTACTGAAAAACAAAGCTAAATAGTTGGAGTTGACATTCTTTTACTGATCCGGCCCACCTGAGAAAAGAAACTCTGGATCCGGCCCCAGAGCCAAACTAAGTTTGACATGCCTGATATATATGTATACTTATATTCATAGATTATATATAATCTTATACAAATATACGATATAATTTATAATATTTAATTCATAATATTTTATTATAATAATATTTACACTACCGTTCAAAAGTTTGGAGTCACCCAAACTATTTTGTGACCCCAAACCTTTGAACGGTAGTGTATGTTAGACTTTTTTTTTTTAAACTATAAGAAGATGGATTGATGGATGGATAATTGATAGAACTACACTACCGTTCAAAAGTTTGGGGTCACAAAATTGTTTGGGTGACCCCAAACTTTTGAACGGTAGAGTATATATTTATTTAGATAATTATTTATAGATTATATATATAATCTTCTGTGTAAAAAATCTTATAATATATATGTATACTTATATTCATAGATTATATATAATCTTATACAAATATACGATATAATTTATAATATTTAATTCATAATATTTTATTATAATAATATTTACACTACCGTTCAAAAGTTTGGAGTCACCCAAACAATTTTGTGACCCCAAACCTTTGAACGGTAGTGTATGTTAGTCTTTTTTTTTTAAACTATACAACAGTGGTGATGGTTGTCATACTTACAAAAGCTTTTTGGGAAGCCCATTATGTTGGCGACTTCTCTTGGGGTAAAATAACGAAGCTTCAGTCCCTGCAGTTGTTGAAGTTTTTCTTCTTCCGAGAATTGGTCCAGATTTTTAAACACACACTCGATCTACAGAACAACAAAGTTGAGATTCTAAAGATTATATTATGAATTACTTCAATTAGAAATATAATAAAATAAAATAAAAATGGCCTCCATGTTTATTTCTACAAAATCCCAACTCAAAGGGCAGAACCTTTGAAATGTGCTACGTGTTGTTATGACTTGTGTTAAGGCCCTACTATCCTGAACCCAATTGAAATTTCCAATGACGTGTATGAGGGTGTTGGCATCATAGATGGCTATGGAATGCTGAAATTATAACATCATGATCACAGCATGCATGATGTCATGAGGGTGCTCACAAACCCACCTCTTTGGAATCAATTACTCGGGGACCAGAGACAAAAATCATTCTAACAAACCAAATAAATGGGTGGGTGTAGTCGCTGTAATGGCGGCAGTGTGGGCCTTGCGTTCAGCACATTTTCTCTGGGCCTTTGTGTTGCTGGGAAAAAATCTGCGATGTACTAAAGACGCAATAATCGAACCGCAATGTAGCGAGCTCCAGTCGTGAGCCTGCATCGCCAGTTTGCCCAAACTCCAGAGAATGCATCACTCAGCTGTTGGTGTCGATGCTGAGGTCTCTGAGGGAAGCTTTCAGGCTGTCTTTAAAGCGTTTCTTCTGTCCTCTCACGGTCTGTTTGCCCTGCACAACTCGCCATACAACAGCTGTTGCGGCAGTCGGCTGTCAGGCATCCTCACGACGTTTCCAGCCCATCTGACCTGTGCTTTCTGTAAGAGGGTGTAGACACTGGGCATGCCGGCTCGCTCATGAACCTTTGTGTCAGGGATTTAGTCCTGCCATCTGATGCGGAGGAGTCTGCAGCGGCAACTCGGGTGAAGATGGTTGAGCATTCGGGTGTGTCTGCTGGAGACCATCCAGGTCTCGCTTGCATGGAGAAGGGTGGTAAGAACCACTGTGCGGAATTAGATGAGACAGTGCATTTTAGCTGCAGAGAGGCTGCTCAGTTCTTGCTTTTAAATCAACCATGGTCCGGCTAATCTCTTTAATATGTTGAAGTAGTCATAGGTAGAGATGTCCATGTAAATTTCAGCAATTGATAGCTGTTTTTGGACAGTTTAAGCCAGGGATCGGGAACAGAGCCATATAATGCCCATTTAAAAAAAAAAATAATCTCCCGTGAGAGCCATACGGTTTAAAAACACAACAACAAAAAAAAAAAAACGAGACCAAAAAGACCAACGATTTTTTGAGTGTACTAATATATTCTTTTTAATAACGTTTTTTATATTGAAACCTAGAAAAAAACTCACCACTAATGATACTTCTGGGGCTGCATTGTTCTGCTGATGGCTTTGTAGTCCAGTTGATATCCGGTGAGGTTGCGCTTCATGCAGGGGTTGAGGCGCTCATCAGTCATAATGGCCCGATCGTGAACGGTTCTTGCTGACAGAGGCATGTCTTTTATCCGTTTGAATAGCTTTTCTTTATCCGCGAAGTCGTCAAAAAGTTCATTAGCCACATCAAGCATAAATGTTGAAATATTCACCATCAGTAAATGGCTTTCCGTTGCTCACAATTGCTAATGTGCCAGCAAAACTAGCTGAATTAAAGTCACCTTGTCTAGTCCATACACTGAGTTGCTGTTGACTAGCTTGACTAGCTCGGTCCACTCACTATGAAATGTTCGGTAATTGTCATCTTTTTTTCTCTTCGCCATCTTTCTTGCTTGCCTGGCACACACCAGCTAGCTAGCTGAAATTTTAAATAAAGCGGATGGAATTTTACTTCTCATGACTCCGTAGGCACCGTGTTGTCCAATAAAAATCACGCTTTTATTTTGTCCGACTTCGCGTCACCCTTCTCTACACCGAAGGGCAGCTGGGATTGGCTGATATGACGCAACCGTGGATTTCAGCGGAAGAAAACAGATGGGATGGATTGCAAACGTGATCATATTTTATATTTTGAAAGCCAATTTAACATTTTGATTTCAGTCTATCTATTTTTCACTTTGATAATAACAAAATCCTTTCTGACTTCGATTGTGTCAACAGATGTCAGATTTCTCCGCGAACCAGACACAGTCACCAAAAGAGCCATATATGGCTCGCCACCCATAGGTTCCCGACCCCTGGTTTAAGCGATAGTCTGTACAATGATTTCCAATTATCATATATGTGCCAATTTTTCTTTACTGTCCTATCACGTCTCGTCTCCGCTCCTGCTCGTTTTTTTGTGTGTCAGTGTTGTTATAATTTCCGTTCGCATCTCTGTCCCGCCTGTGTCCTCCTACCAGTAATCACTGTCATTGCCATTACCTGCCTCTCGTTACCAGTCTTGTATTTAAATCCTGTCTGCGCGTCACTCCCTTTCGGATCGTTCTGTTAAGCCTGTCTCTATTAGCCCGTCCTGTTTGCCAGTCCTGTCGTCCTCCCTGTTTGCTCCTGCCTTTTTCCCGGTTTGCCAGTTTGTTCCTGCCTGTTTGCCTCTCTGTTAATCCTGCTATGTCCTCCAGCCTCTTTGTTCCCCTCATCCTCTACTCCACCACCCTTTTCCCTTGAATAAACCGTGGTCCAAGCTCCATTTGGCCGCCCTGCTCCATTCCGCACGTGACACGTTCATTTAATGTATTTCTTCTTCTGCATTCTCTAAGAGCTCCTCCAAATTCTCACCATGGCACAAGTGGGTTGTGTCATCTGCAAATAGCATTGTTTTGAGGGTTTTTGATGTTTCACAAATGTTGTTTATTTATAGTATGAACAATAATGGTTCTCGTACTGATCCCTGAAGCTCCCCACATGTATTTTTCTGCAATTGCGATTTAAAGGTTTATGTTTGTACATATTGATATCTATTGTGTGGCTTGCCATGCCAGTGCTGTCCCTCTAATGGCATATATTTGCCGTTTCCTGAGTAATAGTCTGTGATCTACGGTATCACGTGCCTTTTTCAAATCTAGGAATACTTTTCATTTTCTATTGCAGTTGTGATTTCGTTGACAAATTTGATGAGCGAAAATGGTGTTCTTCCTCAATCTTCTCAGACCTCAAGTGCAACACGCTCAGGATCGCCTGCAGTTTGTATACCAGCCAGGTGTGGGAGTGGGGGATGCCACCCTCTACCAACTACACTGAGCCCACTCACACCTGGACTAGGGGAAAGCCACAGCAAGGACTCCTTTTACTTACCCTTGACGCTGAATAGACAAGTTGCAGGTCAACATTTTTAAATATCTAGGGGTCCTATCGGATAACCACCTATTTTTCTCCCAGCACACAGACACTGCGTACAAGAAGGCACAACAATGTCTGTTTATGCTTCGCAAACTAAGAATCTTTCAGGTTAATCAAGACATACCGTATTTTCCGCCCTATTAGGCGCACCGGGGTATAAGGCGCACCTTCAATGAACGGCCCATTTTAAAACGTTGTCCATATATAAGGCACACCGGCCTATAAGGCGCATAAAATAGAAGCTTTACTGCAACAAACTGAGGTTGACTAGGGTTGCGGTATGCACCCACTAGCCAATAACCAACGAGCCCTCTGTAAACAATCGCGTTTCTCAAACGATCTCCTATAAAATGATTGGAACTGACTAAAGTTCAATCTAACGCATTGGTACTACTTACCTATGTTTCCCTTCCATATTGATCCGTAGATTTACTCGAAACATGAACAGAGCAGCCTATTTTGGCATGAAATAGCCTCGCGCGTATAGCAGCTATCGTTATAGCATTAGCCATCCGCAAAAACCCATGACCCTCAGCTCGCAATCTCCCATGAGCCTCAGCAAAGTGTAAACAATCGCGTCTCTCAAACGAGCTCCTACAAAATGATCAGAACTGACTAAAGTTCGATCCAACGCATTGGTACTACTTACCTATGTTTCCCTTGCATTTCGATCCGTAGATTTACTGGAAACATTAACAGAGCAGCCTATTTTGACATGAAATAGCCTCGCGCGTATAGCAGCTATCGTTATAGCATTAGCCATCCGCAAAAACCCATGACCCGCAGCTCGCAATCTCCCATGAGCCTCAGCAAAGTGTAAACAATCGCGTCTCTCAAACGAGCTCCTATAAAATGATCAGAACTGACTAAAGTTCGATCTAACGCATTGGTACTACTTAC
This sequence comes from Syngnathus typhle, assembly GCF_033458585.1. Taxonomy (NCBI): domain Eukaryota; kingdom Metazoa; phylum Chordata; class Actinopteri; order Syngnathiformes; family Syngnathidae; genus Syngnathus; species Syngnathus typhle. The sequence goes on along the minus strand of NW_026871945.1, from coordinate 433,675 downwards.
CTATGTTTCACTTCCATATCGATCCGTAGATTTGCTCTAAACATTAACAGAGCAGCCTATTTTGACATGAAATAGCCTCGCGCGTATAGCAGCTATCGTTATAGCATTAGCCATCCGCAAAAAAACATGACCCTCAGCTCGCAATCTCCCATGAGCCTCAGCAAAGTGTAAACAATCGCGTCTCTCAAACGAGCTCCTATAAAATGATCAGAACTGACTAAAGTTCACTCTAACGCATTGGTACTACTTACCTATGTTTCCCTTCCATATCGATCCGTAGATTTACTCGAAACATTAACGGAGCAGCCTATTTTGAAATGAAATAGCCGCGCGGGTACAACAGCTATTCGGTGACGCCCCCTGACTACAGTTACCGTAATGCTGGGAAGCGATGCGACCTTGTAATTTACTAGTTGTACTAAAACGTACTAAAACATTTTGGCAGAGCACTGTGTACAACCAGTATGGATCAACAAATTCATCACTTGATCCATATATAAGGCGCACCGGGCTATAAGGCGCACTGTTGACTTTTGATAAAAATTTAGGTTTCTAGGTGCGCCTTTTAGGGCGGAAAATACGGTACTAACAGCTGCCTACAAATCTCTCATTGAACCCATAATCTCATATAACATCACATCTTGGTTTAATTTTGTCACTGTCAAAAATAAATCCAAATTAACATTCAAGCAAACAAGATAACGGGGCAACCTCAAGCCAGTCTCACTCAACTCCACAGCCAAGCAAAGGGCATCTCAACGGATTCCTCCGATCCTCTGAACAAGTCCTTCCAGCTCTTTCCATCATGATGTCGCTACAGGGTCCTTCATGCCAGGAAAAACTTCTACAATGTGATGTTGCGGATGTTTTAGCAATCTGTTGTGGCGAGCTCCATCTTCTTTGTGGTGGCATGGGGGGGGGGGGGCAGCGTCAAGAAGAGGGGTGCCTCCTGCCTGGACAAACGTGGAGAAGGCGGGTTCTGTTGTGGGCACGAAGCTACTTGATCTGGCGTCTGTGGCAGAACAGAGGGTGTTGGCCAGGCTACTGTCCATTAAAGACAACCCTGAACATCCACTGTAAAGCACCATCACCGGCCAGACGAGCAGCTTCAGTGACAGGCTTTTGACACCGTCTTGCTCCATGGAAAGGCTTTATGGAGCATGCCCCCCAAAAATTATGTTTCTTTTAACAGACAATAAAGCTTTTGAGTTTGAATTCCTGGACTTCTCCAGTGCCTTCCATACCATCTCATTCATAACTGCACACTTTATTTATTGCTATGCACTTTATTACTTTCATCTTTGTTTTAACAATGCTCTCATTTGTACTACCGTTTTTTCCGTGTATAATGCGCCCCCATGTATAATACGCACCCTAAAAATGGCATGTTGATGCTGGAAAAAAGCCTGTACCCATGTATAATACGCACCCAATTCTTTTTTTTCTTTCTTTTTTTTTTTAAGTCCCAATGATCGTCACACACGTAGGGAGGTAATGGGTCCCATTTTTATAATCTTTGGTATGGTCTTAACTAGGCTGGATGTAATTTTTTTTGTTGGCGTTGATTTCTCCGACTGCCCGTAAACGCACCACCGCGCTCCGTGCGCGCACGGGACAGAAAACGAGCAGGTGATCGAGCAAGCGTCTGATACGAGAGCATTGCGGTCGCATGGAGCGTGTTTGAAGTGAACAGCAGAGAAGAAAGGAACAAGGCAAAGTGTTGTGAAATAAAATGCACAGAACGGATGCGCAAGACACGTCAGCTATATAAAGAGCGAGAGTTGTTTTCTTCCTATTAGTTTCAATTCACAGTTTAATTCGCAGTTTCAAGCAGCAAATAACAAAATGCGTATTACAGGTAATATTTTATTTCACAACACTTTGCCTTGTTCCTTTGGTCTCTGCTGTTCATCCTAAAACACAAAGGCGCTCTTTAAGCAATGCGACAGTGAGCGCCCGGCGCGCTGCGGTTGCGCGACCGCACCAAATTAAGCTCCCTGCGCAGTGCGCACTGAGGTCCACTTAAATTTTAGAAAGTACATCAGGACTTTAAAAATATCTTCTAAATTTCAGCGACGGCTCTGTAACAATAATCGACCAGCGCGGTGCAGTTGGGCGGTCGGCGGCGCGCTACGGTTGAGCGTTCTCTCGCGCGCTCTCTCTCTCGCTCTCTCTCGCTCTCGCACACACGCAAACCGGATATCATACGGAGGCCGCCATTACAGATGTGCAGAACGGATGCGCAAGACACGTCAGCTATATTAAGAGCGAGAGTTCAGTTCTCTACCTAAATCCGTATTACAGGTAATATTTTATTTCACAACACTTTGCCTTGTTCCTTTCTTCTCTGCTGTTCACTTCAAACACGCTCCATGCGACCGCAATGCTCTCGTATCAGACGCTTGCTCGATCACCTGCTTGTTTGCTGTCCAGTGCGCGCACGGAGCGCGGTGGTGCGTTTACGGGCAGTCGGAGAAATCAACGCCAACAAAAAAAATTACATCCAGCCTAGTTAAGACCATACCAAAGACTATAAAAATGGGACCCATTGCCTCCCTGCGTGTGTGACGATCATTGGGACTTAAAAAAAAAAAAAAAAAAAAAAAATTGAAAAAAAATTCATAAAAATTGGGTGCGTATTATACATGGGTACAAGCTTTTTTCCAGCATCAGCATGCCATTTTTAGGGGTGCGTACTATACATGGGGGCGCACTATACACGGAAAAAAACGGTATTTTGTTATTTGCCGATTGAAACTGCTAATTATATAGCTGACGTGTCTTGCGCATCCATTCTGGCGGCCTCGGTATGATATGCGGTTTGCGATGGAGATTAAAAACCAAACAATATTTGACAATAACACACCATCAAGGATTACACCATCGCATCAAACAATGTGTCGTCAATTATGACTTTTACTGACTAAGTGTGTTGGGCAGGATGGCTGAATGCGATGCGCGATTGACAACAAACAAGAAGAAAGGTGATTTCAAGTTTTATTTCGAGGGAGATTTGTCATGTCTCGTTTTGCTATGTGTCTAGGTTGCCATAGTTTCTGTTCGCGTCGCCCCTCCCTTCCTGTGTCACCTCAATCAATTTAACGTGTTTTGTATTTAAGTCCTGTCTGCCCCTCGCTCACCGTCGGATCATTGCATGTGTTACTGTCATGATGTCTGTTTGGTTTCTGTTCCTGTCTTTGGTAATGTCACCCTGTCTTTTTGTTCCACGTCTTTGTCGGTCAGTCCTGTTGTTGGTTTTGTTGTACCATGATTTTCTTAAAAAAAACCAAAAAACAAACAAAAAAAACTTTTTTTTTAAAAAATTAAAAAGAAATTGTACCCATGTATAATGTGCACCCCAGTTTTTAGGACAATAAATTAGTTAAATTTTGCGCATTATACACGGAAAAAAAACTATTTCTGTGTGAGCTACTGGAACCAGAATTTTCTGAGGGAGCAATCCCAAGGGATCAATAAAGTTGAGTCTAAGTTTAAGTCTAAGCCATATTGTTACTAGTACAGTATATTTTGATTCGTGATAAAGTGCTCCAATCTTGTGAATATTTTCTCAAGTATTTTGAAAAACGGCTGTAATAGACAAATACGTCTAAAGTAGGGCTGCACGATTTGGGCAATTTGGCGTGGTTAATCATGCATGTTTTTGGAATGTAGGAGGAAACGGAGTACACAGAGGAAACCCATACAAACAAGGAAAAAACATGCAAACAGCACACAGGAAGGCTAGAGCCGGAATCAAACTCACAACCTTTGTTTTGTTTCAAATGATAAAATAATTTCAAACATACCTCTGTCTCCAGGTCGCATTGCAATACTGAGCCAGTTCCTTCCACATACCGTCCATAGCTTTTAATTAAAACACAAAAAAGAAAATCATTACATGTTAAATGACATGCACAAAAAGCAGGGCCCTTATTTATAAACTGTGGAACAAGTCGTCTCCTGAGATACAATAAAAAGCCACAACTCCAATTCTAAAATATTTGGGGTTAGTTGGTAAACTAAACTTTGCCAATAACCACAATTTAAGACACACTGTTTAGACTCAGAACTGATGGTAGCAATGTGGGAGGTAATGGGATTGGATAAAAACAAGTGATCAATATCAATTGTATGAAAATTAATGTAAGTTAGGGTTGGCTTGGTTAATCAAATTTTAATCATGATTACTATTGTAGCTCCAGACGATCTAAAAATTCATATAATCGAGGAAAAACAACTATTTGGTATTTCTGTTCTGAGATGTGCATGCGCAACTCAACTGTCACACCTCCGTGTGTGTGTGTGAGGAGTGAGATCCAGGCTATATTTAACAGGCAGTGTTGTACCTGAATGCGTTAAATGAACGAAGGTTCATGAACACATTCAGATTTTGGTTGAATGTAAACTGAACGTAGTGCACTGTTATTCTGTGAACATTTTTGTGAATGCACACATTTTGGAGCCAATGAACAATTTTGAATGACAGTTCACTTTCATTCAAGGATGCCAGGTTTTCTCAAAATAAAACCCCACTAAACACACCATAAACACGGTGGGAGAAAAGAGATTTGGCAACTCTGGTTCAGACTACTGTATTTTCCGCACTATAAGGAGCACTGGATTATAAGGCACACCTTCAATGAATGGCCCATTTTAAAACTTTGTCCATATATAAGGTGCACTTTCAACGAATGGCCCATTTTAAAACTTTGTCCATATATAAGATATATTATACATTTTGCCTGCGGGCCGAACTCTGGATACGCCTGCTGTAGTGGCTCAATATTGGTCCATATATAAGGCACACCTGATTATAAGGCGCATTGTCGGCTTTTGAGAAAATTTGAGGTTTTTAGGTGCGCCTTATAGTGCGGAAAATATGGTAGTATAATAAATACAGTGATCCCTTGTTTATCACGGGTGATGCGTTCCAGAACCACGCACAATCAATAAATATCCACAAAATAGAAACGGTATGGTATGTAGTTATAAACTTTTCAAATTTACAACACATAGTGTTTCTTGTTGGCCGCTAGAGGGCATTAATGTATTGTAAATGAATTTGAAGTGTGGTTTACCTTGTCAAGTGATGCAAAATGTCCACCTTCAGGATTAACACGCTACACTAATCCGGGGGACATCATGCACAGCGAAAACAAAGTAGTAAGTCATGGTTGGGCATGAATTTCCCGTTGCATACGCGCACACCCTCCTGTCGAGCTCTTGAAAGCGGACGCTCTCAGGACCACGGAGAACTTTTCCCTGATTGTGAGCATTTATTAGGTGATCTTTTTGAGCTCTCCATCTCCGTACATTACACTCTGTAACACCCTGCACATGTTCACGCTGGCCCTCGTGTTCTCAGCTGCCGAGTACTGTGCCCCGGCCTGGTACCGTAGCCCCATCTCAACAAGTTGGACGTTGCTTTTAACAGCGCCCTGCAGACTGTCTCGGGGTTCCTGCGAGCCACCCCAGTAAACCAACTGCCCGTCCTCGCAGGCTTCGCCCCGGCTAACATCAGACAAGAAGCGGCCACGCTGGCTTTCTCCCGAAAGACACAGACCAGTGAATCCCACCTCCTCCATAAGATGGTCACAGAGACACCACGACGCGTGCGCCTAAAGTCACGACGCCCCTTTGCCATCCAAGCCCATGAGTTGCTCCGCACAACATCAGCTGACACTTCCAAGGCCACCTGGGTCAAGACCAAATGGAGAGAACAGTGGAAGTCAGGACAACCATCTAGGCTGCATCAAACATCAATGACCCCACAGACGTCTCTGGCCAGAACCTGCCCCGGAAACAGTGGACAACCCTCAACCACCTGAGAACAGGCGTTGGATGCTATGGAGCTGCAATGAAGAGGTGGGGATTCGCAGATATTGCCTCCTGCGAGTGGGGGGACCCAGTCCAGACGGTAGACCATATTATCAGCAGTTGTCCCAAACACCGGCCACCGAATGGCAAACAAGGCCTGATTGATCTGGACAACGACATGTTGACCTGGTTCGCCTCAACAGAGCTGCAAGTCTGAAGTCATACGACAGAAGAAGAAGCGCATGACAGGTAGAAGTTAGCGGTTGATTGGCGGGTAGGCGTGGTGCACGGTTGGGCGCCGCGTTCTTCCTTGACCCCCTCGAGCTCCTCACAGGCGAGTGGGCTGTTCCAGGTGCCGGCGACGAAAGTCAGCGATGACTGCCGAATCCAAGATCTTCCTAGGAGCCAGGAGCGGGCTGAGTCGTTGTAACTCTCACAATTCACAAGGTACTGAAGGCCCCTGCCGCAGCTTCGGGACTGGAGCAGGGCGTGGACTGCGTATGCCTGGTCCCCATGGATGAGCCGAGGAGACGTCAGAGCGGCCGCAGGGATCAGGGCTCCTGTGAACCGGCCTCACTCGTGAGACATAGAACGTGGCGTGAACCTGCATTGATCTCAGGAGACGGAGTCGTATGGCCGCGGGGCCTATTATCTTCTTGACGGGGAAGGGTCCCACATAGTGGGGCGCAGTTTGCGGGATTCGACCCGTAGAGGCAGGTCGCGCGCCGAGAGCCAACCTGTTGCCCGACCCGGTACGTTGGGGCCGGAGTCCGGTGCTTGCTAGCCCGGCGGATATAGCTGGAAACAGAACGAAGGAGGGAGGCCCGGGCCCGGCCCAAGCCCGGTGGCAGCGGAGCACGTAAACCAGCGCAGATGGACAGACGGCGCTCCACTACTGTTCCTTAAAGAGAGGCGCCTGGTATCCGAAGACACAGTGGAATGGCGAGAGACCCGTGGCAGAGCTGAGGAGCGAGTTGTGAGCGAACTTCACCCATGGAAGTTACTGGACCCACCCGTGCTAATTACTTGAAGACATCCAGCGGAGGGACTTACTCCTCCCTTGGTTGAGGCGCTTTGCCTGCCCGTTGTTAGTGCCACCGTCTCTAAGCCATACAACATAGCTGTTCACAGTACTGCCTTGTAGACTTTCCCCTTCAGTCTTGCAGATATTCTTCATTCACAAATCACTCCTGCCACCTTTGTCCACCCATTACACACTCCCTGCACTCTCTTCTTCATCCCTCTGCTATACTGTCCATTACTTTGGAAAGTTGGAGAAGTGATTGCTAGATTAACATCATTGGAATTGGTGACTCCATTACCCGAAATATTACGCTTAAAAATCCAGCCACGGTAATGTGTATTCCTAGGGGCAGAGCACCCGACATAGAAGCTAATCTTAGGGAGCTGACTCGCAATAGGTCTAGTCAACAGCGTAGTTCCAACAACACTAGCTACTCGGACATAGTGATACACGTCGGCTCCAATGATGTTAGGATCAGACAATCAGAGATCACAAAGAAAAACATAGCGAGGACTTGTGATCTCGCCAGAAAGATGAGTCGGCATCGAGTATTTGTCTCTGGCCCCCTGCCTGGGAGAGGCACTGATGAGAGGTTTAGTAGATTAGTCTCCCTTACTCGATGGATGGCTGGGTTCTGTAAGAAGCAGGGACTGTATTTTATAGATAACTGGCCCTCCTTCTGGGGCCGCCCCGACCTGCTGAGGAAGAACGGCCTTCACCCTAACCGTGAAGGCGCCTTTACTCTTTCTAGGATTATAGATTAATGTTTGAGCCACTCCTGACAGGTCACTTTCGACCAGGCCGGGGCACAGGTGATTAGACCACCTGTCAGGATGGGTTTGGAGTCTGTTAAGCTAAAGTTAACTAGCACTAGGCTAGACTTCCAGCATGCACATAGCTCCTCGTGTAGACTAGAGCGTGACAGTTTGAATAGTGCTACAGTACACATAAACACACTTTCTACTGGGGTAGTAGACAAATCCAATCACTCCACCCCGACCGGTTTTGCTGATGAAACGGTGCCTGTTTCAGATAATTTTACATGTGTAACAAATATTTACTAACAAATTCCCACGGTCGTATCGTCCCACCACAAACATTTGAAAGGTGATGTCAGGCCTAGAAAACACAATCTTACTCGCATCTCGTTTAAAAATCCTTCGATAGATACGCACCATGATTGACCGATTACACTTAAACTCGGTTTTATGAATATTAGATCGCTTCATACGAAAGCAGTTCTTGTTAATGACCTCATCACGGAACATAATCTAAATGTTTTTGGTCTTTGCAAGACCTGGTTAAAACCTAATGAACTGTTGCTGCTTAACGAGGCCTCGCCTCCAAATTTTGTGAGCTCGCATGTGGCGCATCCTTGAAAAAAGGGTGTCGCCCTCATCTCAAATTCCGAGCTTAGATTTAGGCCTCGTTCGATCAACGTATTTAAAACATTTGAAGTTCTCAAATGGGAAAGGGCTACCAGAGTACACATTGTGTCAGAGTGTCAGGCACTCGTCCAAGGAAGATACAGTCACGACAAGGTTTTCATGTCCAATCAGGAATAACAGGGAGGGAGAGAAAAACAGCAGATCGCAGGATGGGGGAGGCAGCCGAGAGCCTCTTGCTGGTTATGCAGCAGGACTGATTATCTTAACTGGTAACCAGGAGGAGGAGATGGGCAGTGATTTGGCCACCACTTCCGGGCCGCCAATAGGGGGGTGTCATGATTCTGGGTTCTGCTCTTGCTGGCTCATAAAGAGGTGATGTAAACTGTAAGCCCATCTCACATGGGAGAACAATGGAGAATGTACCGTATTTTCCGCACTATTAGGCGCACTTAAAAACTTAAATTTTACTCAAAAAAACAGTGCACCTTATAATGCAGAGTGCCTTATATATGGATCAATTGATGAATTTGTTGATCCATACTGGTTGTACACAGCGCTCTGCCAAAATGTTTCAGTACGTTTTAGTACGTAAGTAAATTACAAGGTCGCATCGCTTCCCAGCATTACGGCAACCGTGGTCAGGGGCGTCACTGAATAGCTGTTGTACCCGCGAGGCTATTTAATTTCAAAATAGGCTGTTACGTTAATGTTTTCGAGTAGGTTTACGGATCAATATCCAACGGAATCATAAATAAGCAACACCAAATTGTTAAATCAGTCTTTAGTCGGTTCCGATCACTTTATGGGAGAGAGTTTGAGACACATGATTGTTTACATGGGGCCGCCATGACACTTTGCTGAGGCTCATGGGAGTCTGCGTCTCTGCGGGCTGAGGGTCATGGGAGTTTGCGGGTGGTTAATGCTATAATGATAGCTGCTATACGCACGAGGCTATTTAATTTCAAAATAGGCTGCTCCGTTAATGTTTCGAGTAAATTTACGGATCGATAGGGAAGGGAAACATAGGTAAGCGGTACCAATGTGTTAGATCGAACTTTAGTCAGTTTCGATCATTTTGTAGGAGATAGTTTGAGAAACACGTTTGTTTACAGGGGGCTGCCACGACACTTTGCTGAGGCTCATGGGAGTCTGCGAGCTGAGGCACATGGGAGTTTGCGGGTGGCTAATGCTATAATAGCTGCTATAGCTGCATCTGCACAAGACTTTTATTTCTAAACACTGTATTGTACTTTTAAATATGTTATTGTATTTTAAACACTTTTTAAAGCATTTTAAAGTGTCGCGGCTCCTCTCTGCTCTTGCATGCTGGCCGACGGACGTGCCCCCGCGGCACAGCGCGAGCGCACTCGTACAAGACTTTTCTAATTTTATTTTTATACACTATTGTACTTTTAAATACGATATTGTATTCTAAAAAAGTTTTTAAATTTTTTAAAGTGTCACGGCTCCTCTCTGCACTTGTGTGCTGGCCGACTGACCCGACTCCGCGGCCCAGCCTTTTATAATTTTATTTTTAAACACTTTATTGTATTTTTAAACATTTAAACATTTTAAAGTGTAAATGTGTCACGGCTCCGCTTTGCTCTTGCGGTGCTGACCGGCTGACACCCCGGTAGCCCTGCGCGAGGGCATCCACACATTGTGCTTAGTGCTCATTGCCGGCCGCTATCCCAAATCCTGCTTTTTTCCACGACAGTGCATGGGCAGCTCTCGTTCCTTCGATAAGAGCCAAATCTACCTCCCAAGCCGGAATATTGCAGAATAGATTTTAAATTTAAAAGTGGCATCATATGCATTTCTTTTGTCCCCCATAATAAGGGTTTGTGTATAAAAGCTTCCTTTCTTCAGTAATGTCCGTCTTGATCTTGTTCTGTTTCTTCTTTGTGTCAATTGTACGTCATAATTTGCTTAGCGGATGGACATGTGATCAACACACCACTCTTCTCCCTAGTGACCGTGGCACATTTCCCTCCGCCCAGCAAAGCGGTGCCGCACAACAGCGGTCCCACAGCCTTTTTATGAGTGTGTAAGTGTATTAGTCATCACAAAAATCACGAAAAATCCATAGATACGCCACACCAGCTGACAAGCCGCAGGGTTCAAAGCTTGTGCAAAAAGTAGTTGCGTATAGTCCGGAAATTACGGTATTATTTCGAAAACTACATTTTGTTTCCCCCAGTTGATTTCCCAGTCTTTTCAGTTTGAAGTCAATTGGGTTAACCATCTGCAAGTATGAACCCTGTAAACGTGCAAAAATGGGCCAAAATATGACGTTAAAAAAAATCATAGCTCACTTCCTGTTCATTTCAAACTATGACTGCAATGGACTTTTTTGTATGTCTTGGGGTGCTCCACGTGCTTGCCACATTTTGTAAGTCTAGGTAAAACATACCGGGATTGGTTTTGGATTTTCCCCTCTTGTAAGTGCTACAGAGACATTTTGTTTTCATTGCTTATCTTGAATATATAAAATTTTTCAAAATGGCCAATGAGTGTGGAAAGTTTGGTAAGTTTTTGTGCATGATTAGAGTGTCAAAAATGTGATCCTATAGGGTGAGAAGAAGAAAAAGAAAAAAAGAGGAGGAAACCAATACAAAACAATAAGGAGCTCAACCCTCCTTAACTGGTTAGTTGTCTGGATGAGAGAATCTGCGTTTTGTTGAATGTGTGCTTGTATGTATGAAAATGACTTGAGCGTTAGCAGGAGAATATAACCACTACTGAATTTGAGGTGAACGACATTTATTGTTTAGTGTCTACCAAAATGAGATGTGATCCTTTCTCCACCAGCAGAAAGAGAGCAAGAGATAAATGTACTTACCCTTTAGTGAAGCAGATCGACCTCCGGCAGATGGGTTTGACAATATCCAGGATTAAAGCATAACGCAGCAATACATCAGATGGAACAAGATACTGATCCATGTCATCATTCTCCTGTGGTTCAAGGAAGTCTTGGATCTGCCTGATGGACAAATTCCTATTTTGATTCAACTTTCTCTGAGCATCATTTGTTGTCTCAAGCTTATAAAGGACACGATCTTCCATCTCTTCCTCTTTTTCCAGGGAACTAGTAACTGGCTTTTGAGGACTTGAAAGCGAAGGCTCCACCGAGGACTCAGTTTCAGCAGGGAGCAGTGACATTTGTAAATCCTAAAATATAAAGTATTTTATTAAAAATCACATCAGAACTTCTTATCACGTTGAACAAGTTTAACAAATATATCTTAATCAAAACCCAAACATTTATGAAAGGGGGAAATTGAAAAGCCACCCTATACCGGTTAGTATCAAATATGAAAGATGTTCACAAAATGATCTCAAGAAGCATGCTCAAGTCAAATACTGAATCATTGACCAATTTGGACTGTCAATAATTTTTCCTTTAACAATAAATCATCAGATTTCACTGCTGATAATATAGCATACATAGCTACTGCAGAGATAAAATAAACAACCAAAATGAAATTTGTTCTGGCGTTTGTGTCAATGTATAAACCTGCAAAGTAGCGCATTTGCGAAAGATGAAGCACGAATAGGCAAGGGATTACTGTATATCTGTTTAAGGTTTTTACCTAATACTTCTACTACCTCATCTACTTTAACATTTTTTTTCGGCAAGTACAACACACTTATTACAACTTTATTTCACATTTTGTTTTACATGACTTGTCGAAAAAGGAAGCGGGTGAAGCAATTCTGCTTATCTAGTCCCGTCCCGATTACAACCAAGGGTTTAACTGCCAGACACAGACTCTACATTACTACAGTCATCATCATCGGCGGTCACTCGGGACGAGTATGACTGTCTTCTTTTCAGGGTCGTCTACTTGTGGGTCCGCAGGTGGGCGTAGAGGCCGATCCGGGATCCACATATTTTTGTGCAGTGTGGGCAGGGGAAAGTGGTGGTGGGTTGTGGTCGTGCTGGAGCCTGTTTTTGTCTTTCTTTTCGGAGTTGTCGTTTGGTTTCTGCGACACGGCGGAGTTCCTTTTCGTGATGTGCTGCACCTTCTTGCACCGCTGCCCTCCAGCAGTTCCTGTTCAAGGCGATGCGCTCCCAGTCCCGAGATTTTATGTGGAATTTCTTGAGATTGGTCTTGAGGTTGTCCTTAAAACGTTTATTTTGCCCACCCGGGGCTCGCGGACCTCTCTCCAGCTGGGAGTATAACATATATCAAGAACCCTTGAGTTTGTTCTTCTGGCGAAAGATGATATTGGTGATGGTAAGGTCGTATTGAGCACATTTGCTAAGAAGCAAAATCCCGTTGGAGTTGATGTTTCCAATACCTTCCTTTCCAATGGTGCCCTTCCAGAGGTGATGGTCCCGGCCCACTCTGGCATTGAAATCTCCCAATATAACAATCTTGTCCTCCTTGGGGATTTTTGACAATACCTCATCCAGACAGGCATAGAAGGCCTCTTATTTTGTCCTCATCGGAAACGAGGGTAGGTGCATAAGCACTAAGGACTGTTGCCGTCTGATTGTTGGCCAGCACCAGATGGAGGGTCATCAGGCGCTCGTTGATTCCCACAGGGAGTTCAGAGAGCTGACTGATCAGTTGGTTCTTGATGGCGAAACCAACCCCATGTATCCTAGGCCCATCTGTGGCCTTTCCTTTCCAGGAGAAAGTGTATCCACCCTTTTCCTCCTGTAGATGACCGTCCTCTGCCCGTCGGGTTTCTGAAAGCACAGCTATGTCAATCCGGCATCTTCTCAGTTTCCTGGCAATGATGGCGGTTCTCCTCTCCGGCCTATCACTGGTTACACTGTCCATTAGTGTGCGCACATTCCATGCTCCAAAATGTATGTTTCTGTGTTTTCGACCGCATATTGGTGATCCCTCTGAACGCGGTAATCCAGTCGGGAGGTTTGAGGTAGGCTATGTTTAGGGGACCTTTTCTAGCCCCTTCCCCCACAGGGGTGAGCAGAGAGGATCCTAAAAATGGCTGCTCAGTCGTGGATACAGCTACCAAAGAGCTCTTTCTGCCTCGGTCCAAGAGCCCAACGATCATCTAACATCCACCGCCTGATGTGCCAGCTTGTGACTAGGGGCTTCCAGACTTCACAATCCTGCCCCCGTTGCCACTTACTGGTCGCCACAGGACTTTAATCCGGGATGTAAGGTGGATTCCCTGAAAAAGACGCCTGTGCGTGACTTTGTTTAAAGTGGGGAGACTGGTACACAGACAGTCACCACACTGTCCTTGACAGATCGGGGTCAGAGTCAAGTGGCAAGGAGACCAAGACGACTGGTGACCCTTTTCTGCTGCAGCCTTCATCCGCCTTCCCAGCCGTTGTGACGCTACCCCTTAGGTCAGCCATCATCCTCCGCCTGGTCCACCGTTGAGGTCTTCACTATTTACCCATAGCTGGAGCTGTTTACCCACAGCCGGGACAGTGGTTGATGGGCAGTAGGGCGTGTCCACACACCGGTGGGCCTACATGCCACATCTCTGGGGCCCACTGCTGCGCCGAGATCCTGCACAACTTAGCCTTACTACAGTACTACCTATAACACTAGCATAATCAAGAGAAACAAAAAAAAACAGAAATTTGACCAGGATGACATATGATTTGAATACAGCAATAACAAAGTGGAAGTTTGAATATGATTTGAACACAGCAATAATTTGAATACTGTCACGTCTCGTCCCCAGCCGTGTTACTATGTGTCTCTTTCTTGGTTTCTGTCTGTGTGCTCGCCCCTCCCCTCCTGTGTGCCCATGATTAGTTTGATTATTCTCACCTGCCTCTTGTTACCTGTCGCGTATATAAGTCCTGTCTGCCACTCACGCCCCGTCGGATCATTGTGTGTTGTTGTCTTGATGTAGTTTGGTTCTTGTTGTCGTTTAAAGGTCTTCACGTCCTTTGTTTCACATCCCTGTCCGTTAGTCCGTTAGTCCTCTAGTTATTTTGTTAAGTCATGTCAGTTTGCCGAGTCTGTTTTTGTTTCCTCCAATAAACCCTGGTCCAAGCTGCATTTGGTCGCCCTGCTTCATCCGCTCCGTGACAGGTACAGCAACACAAATGAACTGGAAGTTTGAACGTGATTTGAATACAGCAATAAATCAATGTTTTTAATACAGCATTATGATTTGGTTAGGTTTTTACAGTTTGATTTCAATACAACAGTGACAGTTTAATCAATTTCAAGAGAGTTGGCGTCACAATCAAGAAGGCATCGTCCACAGCAACAGGAGGTACTTGTACCAAGCGATCACTCAGGTCATCATCTCCCATGCTGGCCTTTTGTAGCTTGACCATTTGCTTACTTTGTTCAGACATATCAAGACGGAGCGTTGCCATCATCTGGCCTCTCTGACCTCAGCTTGCTTTTCGAAGCTGGAAGTCCCTCGTTTCCAAGGGCGCCAGACTTCTTTCTTTTCAGCTTACTTCACAACTGCAACCCCATGAGGATCAATGTCAAGTGGAGATACGTGGTCGATTGCACTGAAAACTCATATTAGGAGATCCATAGCTAATGATAGTTGGGGAAGTGCCTGTTCCTGCCGCTAGGAGATCTGCTCCAGATGCACCCTCAAGACTGCAAATCCCTCTCATTTATGTATTACACGCTCAGCAATTCATCATTCTACAATATTGTTTGTCTTTCTGTATCAGTGTTTGACAAGTGTTGAATAGTTTTTGTAATACAATTTGCACACAGCAGCAGCACAGGCAACAGCCTGTATTATATAATACAAGAGACTTCTGTTTCAGTATTTGACACCAGCCACTGGTAGTGTGTAGCTCCTGTTTATTTGCAGTTGTTGAAATATCAAGTCTTCTAAGCTCAAGGTTAGTATTTTGTCTTAGTCTGAATATAATTTGTATTTTAGGGGGCATGTCAAGTGTGTCCCCAGTCTGGCATTTTTTTCTTCAATCCATAACTTCTGTAGGGTGCGAGTCACATTTGTTTTCATGGTCACAGATAGAAAAATTGAAGAAAATCAACTAACACATTCACAAATGTTCACCATTGATGTACTAAGAAGTGTTTCAGAAACAATGTCTTCAATGTAGAGTTCTACTCCTCCATCTGTTCTGTTGCTTCTGCATCTGTGAACTTATATCCACTGAGGTGGAAATTCGTTGACTCTGTATTTTCTTTGATCCACATTTTCAATATTGCAGTGACGTTGAGATGTTTGTCCAATGTCTAAAGATAGTCCTGTATTTTTCAACGTTGGTTTTTAAATCCTGTTAAATTGATCTTCCAAGTAGTATCCACATTTGTCATAATTCGTGTATTTCTCAAATGCATCTATCGTTTTGATCATTACTAGTCTTTATGTAGATTTTACAATGTTTCGTCCAAGTGCTTTGTATTTTTCCTTGATTTTTCAGTTGGTGAGCTCTTCATGCAATGTTGGTGATTTGCTTGTTTAGATTTTCATTTATGTAGACATCAAGAGGATTGCCTCTTCGATTATTTTCCCTGTTTTAGTATAGCAACTTTGTGCTTGATATTTATAAATCTCAATAGTACCACAGGATTTTCACTCACCCTACCTCCAGTTGCCATCATTTTGGGAATAGATTGGCAGATATCCACATTTGTTGTTTTGTTGTGAGGAAATCCACCACTTGCTGGATTAATTTTCTACCTCATCTTCACCATTGGTCCCATTTTGATGTCTCGTCAAGATCTTGAGCCCAGAGATGATCACAACATTAATTTTATATTGTTGGTTGATATCTTTTACTCTGTCTTTCTGGTCTTTCTTGGAATTCTCATCTTTGACAAATGCAATTTCTTGCATCTTGTTTTCTAATCCAATCAATTTCCATAATACTCTTAATATCTCTGGTCTCCCCCCAGTCTCTTGAAGAGTGTCCAGAGGTCTTTGATGATTTTTTTTATTTCAGAGTTTCCAGAGTTTTCAACAGATTTTTGATTTCTTCCAAAGCATCGGCCATTCCCTAATCCTTTTTTAACCCCATCACTCAAAACGACAACAAAAAATACTTCTGCTTTTCCCTTGTACAAGTAAAGCTATTTTAAGTTAAGTACCATATTTTCCGCACCATAAGGCGCTTCGGGTTAAAAAGCTCAATTCCGGGGGCTTTTCTGTATTTAATCCACACATGTAATGACTTGCGGTTAAAAAAAAAAAAAGTCACAGGAGTCAGTTCCATTGTACTTTATTCTACTATTTAATCATGTATTGTAGACTACTCACATTGTTAATCAATATTATTACGCAAAGCCATCAAAGTCCTCATCTTCTGCATTCAAATTAAACAGTTGGGAGAGTTCACTATTAAACATGCCAAGTTCCCTCTCGTCATTGTCTCGTCGTTGTCACGTTGCTCTTCTGTAATGATCTTGGCTTTTCAGAAAGCTCTAAATGTGCCTCATAAGCATGTCTCTGTCGATGCCATTTGAGAGGGTCCTAATGCTGCTAGAGTTGCACGTACTATTATTTATTTATCAATGGCAGCGGAGGTACGTGCTCTATGTCAGCGGTCCCCAACCACCGGGCCGCGGACCGGTACCGGTCCGTGGGTCACTTGGTACCGGGCCGTCAAGCCGCACATAAAAAAAGTATAGATATATTTTTTATCGACGATCAATTAATTCAGGTCAAGACGCTCGTCCCGGTCACGTGACATGTTTCCCCAGTCGAGCGCGCAAAGCTCGGAAAAACTAGTAATAATTTATTTTGAAAAATGTGAAAAATGTAAAAAATGTACCGATTCTCTCCCAATTACATTCGTCAGTACAGCTGTGTTTCTTGACACAGGTTAATTCAGGTCAAGACGCTCGTCCCGGTCACGTGACATGTCACCCCAGTCGAGCTAGCAAAGCAAGCAAAAATTAGCAAGAAACAGAGATATTTGAAAAGCTTCTTCTGAAAGGGAAAAAAGCCCAATGAGGAGACGGAAGAAGAAGAGGCTATGACTTCTACGAAAAGGAAAGCTGTATCTAAAAGAAAGTTTCTGGGGTCCTACTTAAAATATGGATGTATTGCCACAGGTGACTGACGCGCCAAGCCCACTTTGCATAATATGTGGCGACAGGCTAGCTAACGAGGCAATGAAGCCTTCAAAACTGCTTCGGCACATGGAGACCAAGAAACAGAGATGTTTGGAAAGCATTAAAAGACAAACCTTTGTAAATTTTGGAAAGAAAAAAACGATAACAGCACACTTCAAGTGTAATTTTCTCAGATTACGCCAAAATGGGACCAGCTCGTTTCTGAGAAACAAACTCAGTGCTCCCACTAATTCAACGTAATGGTGAGTTTTATTTTTAGGTGATTTATATTTGTTTTTATGCCAGTCGTATCATTCTATTTCATCGTTTTATATACCGTATTTATTCTGATAATCGCCCATATTCTAATAATCGCCCTGTGTGTGTGTTAGCGATGACATAAATAAAAAACATTGATACCTCTTAATTATCGCCCATGCTACTAAAAATTCCCCCCAAAACTTACGTTTTCCTCGGCGACGCATGCCGACGTCATTGCGCAAGTTCAAATATGACTGATTTGACAGCACGTCAAATGTTCCTTTTTAAATTGTTTTTCTCCATAAACTATGATACAATTACTCGTCACTCCGCTACAATATCCTCACATAATTACGTTACCGGGGCGTCCGCTCGAACAAGACGATCGCGATAACATGACGTGCGCGACATGTGATGTGCGACGGTAACGTGTCGCATCGATGGAGCGTCAATTGACGCACCCCGCTGTTAGAGGTAGATCAAAACAGTCGCTGTTCTAGTGTTCAGAACAGCAGTGAGAAACAGGTATTGCATACTCGATAAGGAAAATATACATATCGCCCATTTCAGTGCCCCTTGGCGATCGGACAAAAAGTGTTCTCTATTAATCGTCCACCCCCCTGTTGGATATAAACCTTCTCTAATTGTCGCCCTGGGCGATAATTAGAATAAATACAGTATTTATTATAAATGTATTATTTATTTATATAAATGTACTATTTATTTATATTAAGGCCGGTCCGCGAAAATATTTCTGACACGTAACCGGTCCGTGGCGCAAAAAAGGTTGGGGACCACTGCTCTACTTGTCACGTACAGTCCTCTGATTGATTTATCGCCCAGAACTACGTAAAACGTAATGTCCTCTTACACCTGTATATTACGGAAGTCACACAAAACAACTTTATAAATTTTGGAATTTGGTCCACACGAAAGGCGCAGCTTATTAAAAGGCGCACCTTCGTCTTTTGAGAAAATTAAAGGCTTTTAAGTGCGCCTGGAGAGGAAAATACGGATATTTATATTTTGCATGTGTGTATGGCGTTGCTTCTCAGATTGCAGCAATAACCTTGAAAGGAGAACGAAAACGACTATTCTCTTGGTAGCCTAAACTGAACTTTTACCAATACACAGTGAATCCAAGTCCTTTACCAGTGTTGCACAAAAATATACTGAAGAGTGCTGTTTCCTTTACCATGTGAGCGTTTTGACATGCTGATGCGAGTGGCTGTTCTCCAGTGGCTGTGGATTCTGGAGGGGGAGGGGCTTCGCCTGGTGACGACAGTTTTCTGCCGGATGCTAGCGTTTTACCACATGCAAACACACAAAAGAAAGCCGCTGCCAGACGCTTCTTGCGTGTCAGCGAGTTCATTTTTAATGTATGAGTTGTGCAAACATCCATTTTTATGTCAAAAACCCTCTATTGTGTTGATGAAAAAAATATACAGTTCAACAGCAGTTCCCTGCTCACAATTCTCCAAGCCAGCTCCCATTTACTTTTTTCCTTGATTTCTTACATGGATGTGTTGTACCATTTTTTCCCATGTATAATGCGCAAAATTTACCGTTTCTTTCCATGTATAATGCGCAAAATTTAACTAATCTGGGGTGCGCATTATACATGGGTACAATTTTTTTTTTTGAAGAAAATCATGGTACAACAATTTCTGAAGAAAATCTTCTCACGGATGGAGTCTGGAAAGGAGCGGGGCGACCAATTGCAGCTTGGACCAGGGTTTATTGGAGGAACTCAAAACACAGACTTGGTAAACTAATTGTGATAAATAACTGGAACATCACTCAAATATTGGTGATCCCGTTGAGTCTCACATATTTCTTCACTATCGAGTTTGCTAGTGCATGCGCAGTGATACTGACCAGCAGAATAACATCCGGTTGTTCCCAAAGATGATTTTTTTTCTGAAATAATTTTACGTTTACGGAGTTCGAGTTTGCTAGCGCATGCGCAGTGATACTGACTGGCAGAATAACAACCGGTTGTTCCCAAAGATGATCTTTTTTCTGAAATAATTTTACGTTTACGGACTTAAGTAGGAGTCAAAATTTGGGTGCGTATTTTACATGGGTACAGGCTTTTTTCCAGCATCGACATGCCATTTTTAGGGTGCGTATTATACATGGGGGCGCATTATACATGGAAAAAAACGATAGTTCTCGAGAAGATCATGTTTTTCTGAATTTCTTTAAAACTCTTTGCTGGCATTTGGTTCTCTCCTTCCCCACATGGGTCACGCTGTACGTTCCTGAAGCTGATTGGTGTGAGGCGTAGCACAAAAAAGTTATCTTCACTTAATATGCAGCGGAGAGGCGGAATGAGCATTTTTGCATTGTACGTCCCTCACGCCAAACGCACCGCTCTGCACTCAAACATGCCCACACACAGGAACTTAATACTGTGATTGAAGCACGTCTCCTCAAATGCAAGCAACTGTTAGGGTTTGCAGAATATCTTCATCGTATGATTATGTTGGAATGTAACCTGTAATAATTTAACTACCTTGTCCTGTCTTAACAAAAGTAGTAGACCAAAGTGCTAAGATCTTTTCAACTTATTGACTAACTGCAGAAGAAGCAATCAAAGTTGCTTTGTTTACAGAACATCGTAAAAGGCCCCCTGCTATGCTTTGATCAGCAGGGGAGCGGCTTCAACCCAGCCTGTGTTCCCACACCCCCACTTTACACCCCACTCTGTTTCTCTCAATAAATATGCACCTGACGAGGCCTGAGTCAGACCTCCATTCGACCATTGCTGTAAGCACAGCTATGAATGGACTCTCCACTTGCAGGAGTTTAAAATGACTTGCTTGACTCCTGTGTGGTTCTTGCAAAATAAGTTCGAGTGATCACCACCCTAACAGCAACATATTTGGTGTTAGTGTATTCAGTCCCAAAGCCGCAATTACATTGTCCTCTAATGGTTTAATTTCACCAACCATCGCAAAAGTAGGCTAACTTTCACACAAAATGACACGAATGAGTCCACACAGTGTACGGCACCTCTAACCAACACCAAATATTGACTCACCAAACTCATTAGGTTTGACATGCACATGTGAAGTAATAACACATACTCCTGTATTACTCACCTTTGACTTTGAAGAAATCGATTCTGTTGAAATCTTTGCCATCAGGAAGTAACGCAGTCTTGAATTTGGGATCCCAACCTTAATTTTAGAATATAATCAGAAAATATGTACAAAACAAGCAGGCAGCTGAGGTTCTTCTTACACTTGTGGGAGAAACCATCACCTCCTGGAAAATGTAGCCACATTCCATCAGAATTTGGACAAAATACTGCCTGCAAAAACAGAAAATAACCACATTTTTAACTGTTTTACTACTGTATATTCCAGAATATAAACCGCACCTAATTATAAACCGCTCCTAATTGTAAACCGCAGCAGATAAAATGAGGGGAAATGTTTTTTTTTTCCCATACATAAGCTGAAGAGGACTATAAGCCGCAGGTGTTTTAAGGTTTAAATACCATTTGTAAGAGAATATACAGAAAGAGGAGTCTCAGGAAGATAATTTCGCATATTGTTTATTAACATTTTGTCAAATATTCTATTGGTACATATCTTCAGAACTTAACTATAACTACTAATTAAAAGGAAGTACAAAATGTGTATGAAAATAACCGACAGCATACCAGAAAAACATACCCAGCCTACCTTTGGGGCTAAACTGCAATACACGGCTTTATCAATAACAAAGGCCAGTTATTCATTGCCATCGTTGTCTTCTTCCTGTGCACTAAAAACATAAAAATCCTCTTCTTCAGTGTTGGAAACAAAAAGGCTCAGGATGGTTTCGTAATCCACTCTCCCAGTCGCTCCTTCCTTGTAGCTCTCAAAACCAAAGAACTCCTCGTTGTCAGTGCCTGAATCAAACATCCTCTAAGGGGTCATGGCGGTGTCCTCCTCTTCAGCAGCAGTCCCACCCTTCGAAATCCGTTGATGATTGTGGATGATTTGATACTCATGTGATGATCCACTGGCAGACTTGAACTTATTGCTGCTAGTAATCCATGCCTCCCATTGAATGCGTAATGCTACTTTAAAAGCATGATTAAAAGAGATATCGAGTGGCTACAGTTGCTTTGTTTTGCCTCTATTTATCACAGCTGGAATTGAGTTTGTTCTCTTAATGGCTGCTTTCACGGAATCTGTGGTATGGGCCCTCATTCTGCCCAAAAGGACCAATACTTTTTTGGGGCGAAGGAATCCTCTGGGTTGCTTCCCATAACATTGTTCCAGCCACTCCTGCATTACGCTTTTCATCATCCACCCTCTCTTGTTGACTTTAACAGAGATAAAGACAAGAAAATTTGATCACATTAGCCCAATATTAGCCAACTTACATTGGCTCCCGGTCTATTTAAGTTAAAGTTAAGTTAAGTTAAGCATGACTGCACTGCAACGTACAGCGACAACCGTATCGTGAAGTTTGCTGACGACACGACTCTGGTGGGTCTCATCACCAAGGGAGACGAGACTCAATACAGGCTGGAGGTTGACCTTCTGACCACGTGATGCAGGGACAACAACCTCCTGCTGAACGTCGACAAGACCAAGGAGATTGTTGTAGACTTCCGGAAGGGTCACACCCAACACCTGCCGCTGACCATCGACGGTGCTGTGGTGGAGAGAGTGAGCAGCGCCAAGTTCCTGGGGGTGCACATCAGTGAGGATCTCTCCTGGTCCACCAACACCGCATCACTGGCAAAGAAAGCCCAGCGCCGCCTGTACTTCCTGCGGAAACTCAGGCGAGCGAGCGCTCCTCCGGCCGTCATGACTGCATTTTACCGCGGCACCATTGAGAGCGTCCTCTCCAGCTGTATTGCTGTTTGGGGTGGCGGCTGCACTGACTACAACTTGAAGGCCCTGCAGCGCATAGTGAACACTGCTGGTAAGATTGCTGGTGCTTCGCTCCCCTCCTTGAAGGACATTTACACCTCCCATCTCACCCGCAAGGCGACCACGATTGTGAGTGATGCGAGTCACCCCCCTCACTCTTTGTTCGAGCTTCTGCCCTCTGGGAAGAGGTACAGAAGCCTGCGCTCCCGCACCATCAGACTCTCAAACAGCTTCATACTCCAGGCTGTTAGGATCCTGAACTCGCTCCCCCGTTCTGCGTAGCGTCCTGTACTTTTACTGTCTGAACTGTCTGTATGCACACTGGCTCTTATTATTTATTATTTATTATTATTCTTATTATTTATTGTTTGTGCCTTTTTGTTTATGATGTTTTTTACTTTTGCGCTATGCTTGCTGGCTCCGTTTTGCTCCTCTTATTTATTGTGTCATCTGTTTATTATTATTTATTCATCACTCTTACTATTGATTGTTTGAATTTTTGCCTTCTTGTTTTTATATTGTGTCGCGTACTTGTATGTCTATCGTGTTATGTGTCTCGTCACCGTGGGATAGAGAAAAACGTAATTTCGGTCTCTTTGTGTGTTGTGACATGTGGAGAGATTGACAATAAAGCTGACTTTGACTTTGACTTTGACTTAAAGTCCCAATGATCCAAAAATGCGTGAAAATATAAAAAGATGTTATTTTGTTGTTATTTTTTAAATATGGTTTTTAGATCCTAATCATGACACAAACATTCTTATGCTTTAAAAATGTATGTACCGTATTTTCCGCACTATTAGTTGCACTGAAAAACTTAAAATTTACTCAAAAAGCAGTGTGCCTTATAAGGAAGAGCGGTTTCTTTGTGTGTTTTGACATGGGAAGAGATTGACAATAAAGCTGACTTTGACTTTGACTTATATATTAAAGATTAAAAGATTAAAGTCCCAATGATCGTCACACACATCTGGGTGTGGTGAAATTTGTCCTCTACATTTAACCCATCCCCATGTGATTTTGATCCATCCCCTGGGGGAGAGGGGAGGGGAGCAGTGAGCAGCAGCGGTGCCACGCTCGGGAATCATTTGGTGATTAAGATGTGACTTCAAGGTTCTTCTATTAACCTTCTATTAATAATAAATCATTGCATGGCTTCGTGCCTTCATATCTTGTCGACCTAGTTGTTCTTTACGTTCCATCCCGTAACCTCTGCTTGCAAAACGCTAGTCTTTCAGTGACCCCGAGGGCCAAAAAAATGTCTGCAAGGTCTAGAGCAGGGGTCACAACACGGTGCCCGTGGGCACCAGGTCACTCGTGAGGACCGCATGAGTCACCCGCAGGACCGTTATAAAATTAGCTCAAATAGCATCACTTGTCAGTGGGCTGCATCTATTTATTTTACAGTCAAACCTCGGTTTTCAAACGTCCTGGTTCTCGAACAAATCGGAATTCGAACAAAAAATTCGAGATTTTTTGCTTCGGTTGTAGTAGTGAAATTTGGATTCAAGACGCATAGTCTTTGTATGTTGCCTTTAGGTGATAAACTAGCAGCAGTGAGAAGACCATAAGCTATTTTTGCTGGCCAGAGATGCTTTAGTTTCAGCAATGTACAGCAAGTTAGAATATGGAATGTCGCAGCTGCTGTTATTCAGGGGAAGAGTATTCTACATGCCCTTTTTAGGACATTGAGAGTAACGAGTACACTGAAACACGAACGGCAGCTGTTACTCCAAGCCAGTGCTTCTCAAAAGCTTGGGGGGCGCGGTGCTATTCCTGGGGGGGCGCGTGTGACCCTGGGGAACAGGCTTTTTTTTTTTGGCAGTACTAGAATAAAGTGTAATTGCGAATCTTCACAGCAGGGGGCAGTGGCGCTCTCATTGTTACTTCTGTGACGATTTTACGACTTACAAGACAAGTTAGGATAGTCACGGTGGGGAAGGGGGGGCGCGAATAGTTTTCTTCTTGCTAGGGAGGGGCGTAACAGAAAATAATTGAGAAGCACTGCTCCAAGCCATGACATCAACGGTTTGGGCAGGTATAAGATAGGCTTGTCTGTCAGCAAAGGGGGCGAACATCTTTGCTTTTGGGGCTGCGAACATCTTTGCCTTTGGGGCCACTCGAATTTTGGGAGAGACATCACTCTGACATCGGTTGAATAAAATATTTTCCCAATCCCGTGTGTCACTGGAGTGCTTCCTTCCCTGGGCCAGCCATCGTCCACCGAGTGTTTTTTGAAGACCAGCGAAGCAACAAAGACCATTCACCACGTTGTCGAACAAAATTCGGAGGTCGAGCCTCGCAAGATGAGCCGGGAGAACCCGAGGAAAACCCAACCGTGCGTCCCGAAAGCCCACTGACTCCATTGTTATTGTATTTTCGTTACTTTGAGGATTGTATTAACCCCTAATCATGCCTCAAGAAAGCAAGAAAGCAAGTGGGAGCAGTAAAGCCATCCTAAAACACAGACGCTCTTAAAGCAATGCGACAGTGAGCGCCCGGCACGCTGCGGTTGCGCGATCGGACAAAATTAAGCTCCCTGCGCACTGAGGTCCACTTAAATTTTGGAAAGTACATCAGGACTTTAAAAATATTTTCAAAATTTTAGCGACTGCTCTGTCACAATAATGCGATCAGCGCGGTGCAGTTGCGCGGTCGGCGATGCGCTACTGTTGCGCGTTTGGCGGTGCGCTGCAGTTGCGCGATCGCACAAAATTAAGCTCCCTGCGCACTTAGGTCCACTTAAATTTTGTAAATTACATCAGGACATTAAAAATATTTTCTAAATTTCAGCGACGGTTCTGTCACAATAATGCGACCAGACAAATATGCCCAAAAAAAAAAATGCTTAAAAAAGGCGGGGGGGGGGGGGGGGCGTGTTGTCTTGAAACGGATTAAACATTTTTCCATTATTTGTGATGGGAAAAATAGATTTGGATTCGTGAGTCGTCACCTTATCGTGGTGGAGAGGTTCACAGCCGAGCGTGAAGCGGTCGGGATGAGGGTCAGCACCTCCAAATCCGAGTCCATGGTCCTCGATCGGAAAAGGGTGGAATGCCCTGTCCGGATTGGGGATGAGATCCTGCCCCAAGTGGAGGAGTTTAAGTATCTTGGGGTCTTGTTCACGAGTGAGGGGAGGATGGAGCGCGAGATCGACAGGTGGATCGGTGCAGCGTTGACGCTTCCCCCGGGAGGTGTTCCGGGCATGTCCCACCGGTAGGAGACCCAGGGGACGACCCAGGACGCGCTGGAGAGACTATGTCTCTCAGCTGGCCTGGGAACGCCTTGGGATCCCCCGGGATGAGCTAGATGAAGTGGCTGGGGAGAGGGAGCTGAAGCTGCTGCCCCCGCAACCCGACCCCGGATAAGCGGAAGAAGATGGATGGATGAATGGATGGAATTCGACAGATTCGCTTCTCGAACCGCCTTCTGGAACGGATTGTGGTCAAAAACCAAACTTTTTATTTTTGCTATTCTTGTTAAAATCACACTTACATGTGAACTGGAAATGACAATAATAACACATAGTGAAAGCCAAATTGAGCAAATTGGCTATTGCAGAAGTGTGTCAAACTGGTAGGCCTTTGCCTTAATCAGTACCCAGGAAGTAGCTCTCGGTTTAAGAAAGGTTGGTGACCCCTGGTCTAGAGCCCGGCTGGGGAGGTGGTTAGGTGACACCCAAACTGACAGCGGCTGTTTGGATTCTCGTGGACCAATCAAGATGAAGGAACTGCAGCCAGGACAATCGAGAGCACCTCTTGCAGCTCTTCGCTTTGAATTGGACATCCACTTTTTCTTTGATTTTT